>NC_056733.1:1144814060-1144839060 GCF_019279795.1 Protopterus annectens | reverse complement strand
CTGTCTTCCATGATCAGGCAACCCCCCCCAACTTTCTTTTAAGGAGCAAGCAACTGCTACAGTTTATACCACACCTGGCGTGCTAAGAGCTTCAGTTCTGACCACAATTACAACCGTGATTGAATGCCACTACTGCACCACACTGGAGAATGATCAGCATCAGCTGATCATGCCCCCTTGTACTTTGTCCCCCAAGGTGGCTGCCCTTCTTCCCACCCTAGCTATGCTACTGTATCTTGACCTGGCAAAGATGTTTGATACCATACCCCAAGCTTGTATTGTAAGCATACCTGTCGACTGTCCAGATTTTGGACAGGCACCCCTAATTTTTTTAAGCTTTTGCTACATCCTTCCTAAACTTGGAAATCATTTTTATAAGTTCTAGGTTAGTAGTATGAGGATTTAAAAAGTGTCCATGATTTGTGGCCTTTTTCATAATTTTTTTGTTTTGCTTTTTCCTTTGTTGTGGAGGTAAAACTTTAGCACTAAGATTATAAGCATACTTTATTCTTTAAAAATAGATCCGTATGTAATAAGATGGTTAGCAAAATGGGTAAGAAGTGACTCTCTCAGTGAGATTGTCAGATGCCTCAACAGGAAGTATGAAGGTAACCAGTGGTGTCCCCTGTGGCTCAGTCTTGTGACCCCTACTTTTCTGCATTTACTTTTCTGATCTCTAGACTACAAACTAAGACACCTAGTTTGCAGATGATTGCAAACTAATTTCCATAGAGCAAGCAGTCCACCAAATGTGTTTACTATAACTGCACCACCTACCTGGATATATAATAAAAACACTATACTTGTCAAATAACATTTAAAGCTTCTATGTGAAGTATTATACTGGCACTACCTACATATGAAACTATCTACTACAGTTCCTCATTGGGTTCTGATGTGTGAAGATATCTGCAAATGTTTTTTGTTGTATTTTTGCTGTATGTCATCTTTTGTCAACTATTATTAATAGATATCTATGCTATATAACCTGGTGATTCGTACTTTTTTGACCTGTGAAACTGTGAACTGTGTAATATGTGATTTGCAATTGTTTGACCTGTGTAGTACTGTGAAAAATGTGTCTGGATCTTTCCTTCCCAGGCCTCTGCTGAAAAATGACCTGTGTCCAGTTGGACTTTCCCTGTAAACAAATGTAAAATGTTGTTGCTGTGTCTTTCGGCTTATCCCAGTTAGGGAGCGCCACAGCGGAACTCCAGTCCGCTAATGTTTGGTAGTGGATTTTTATGTGCCGAGTAACCAGCCCTGACACACAACCTTCAATGAAGGCACGCTCATTCACGCATGCCTCAACACAGAAGATGCTCTAGCTGAGAATCAAATGGGACAACGTCTTGCTGTGAGGCGACAACGCTACCACAGCACCACTATCGCGGATATCTGTAAACAAATGTAAAATAAAATAAATAAATAAGTAAATTATTGTGAAGTCTCTCCCTTTTACCCTAACCCTTCAGCAAGAACGTACATGTGTAAATAACTGGTGCTAGTCTCAGTTTAAAAGCAAAAACTGAAATATTGCCACATATGGTAGACAACATCTCTCATCCGCATAGAACAGACAATATGTCACTTCAGAATGAAATGTTGCTAGAGACCTTGGATCATGGGTTGGTAATTCCCTCTGTTTTAACAATTATGTAACAGTGCTCAGAAAATCCTGCTACTTAATGCAGCTAATTTTCAAGGGAGTATCATCCAGATCTAAAGAGGTCATTGTTTCCTTATATTCAGCATTGATTAGGCCAAATGCTGAGTGCAATGCCACATTCAGGATGTAATTGACTCACTGAATCAAACAACTAGGAAAAAAAATGTTTGTGACTTAGTGGGTCACTGTCTTAAAGATTCTGATGAGACTGAAACCACTGTTGTATATCGTATAGAGTCTTGAGCGGAGATCAATGTCTTCCCTTCCATGCCATTACAGACCCAGATGTCCTGGATATCTTGTGTCTCCACGAGTCTAATGCCACATATAACTTAACTAAGGGCCACAATCTTAACCAGTAGATAAATAAAATGTGATGGAGAGACAAATTTGTCATGCACCCCCTTCCCCACCTCTGGAACAGACTGCACCTGTAGGTTAATAAGTATGATATGCTGCCTGCTTTTGAACAGGATTTAGATGACTGGTACACCGGGCTTCACTAGTCTAACCTTCTTAGAGACAAAGAAATGGCCTAAGGCCAGGTAATGGCAAGGTGTAAATGCTTATGAGTCGCAAATGCCCTGAAATCATATATATATATATATATATATATATATATATATATATATATATATATATATATATATATATATAAGTGTGTGTGTGTATGTATGTATGTGTACATAAGGTTGTACTTCTAATAATCAAAAGCTAATTTACCCAAAGATGACTTCACAGAGACAAGATAGGTGAGCCATGACTTTACTGAATGATCACACTACCAAAGTTTTTAACAGGCTAAGTATGCACTTGGCCAACATGGGGAAATTTCCCCTTTTCCCCACTTTAGTGTGATCCCAGAGTCAGTATATTTAGATGGGGGTATGGGGGCACAGCCCCCCACATCGGGATGTGTGTGGGTCTAGCCCCCCATCTGGGTGGGTTTGACATATTGCGGTGTGTTTCCTCGTACCATGTTTGCCAAGTGCATACTTACCCTGTTAAAAACTTCAGCAGTGTGATCATTCGGTAAAGTAACACTTCGGTATTCTTCTCTCTGTGACGTCATCTTTGGGTAAGTCAGGTTTCGATTATCAGAAGTAGACCCATGTATATATATAAATATATATATATATATATATATATATATATATATATATATATATATATATAT
The DNA here is from genome assembly GCF_019279795.1 of Protopterus annectens. Classification (NCBI taxonomy): domain Eukaryota; kingdom Metazoa; phylum Chordata; order Ceratodontiformes; family Protopteridae; genus Protopterus; species Protopterus annectens. The sequence continues at coordinate 1,144,836,214 of NC_056733.1, read as the reverse complement.
ATATATATATATATATATATATATATATATATTATATATTTGGGTTCACTTTATAATCTCGAAATCCTGAAATATCAAATTTCAGAATCTCGAGATCATAAAGCCGAACTCCCAAAACATTGAAACCCCAGAAGTGCGAAATTCAAAATCATGACTTCTATACTAATCATACACCACATACATACACATACATACACCTTCCTCCCCACACACAAGCACACTAACGTACCCTACATTCCCCCACACCCCCACCTACTTAAATATACTAACTACAATGTTGCGCTACACAGACAAACACACGAAAACACCACTACACAAGCTACATTCCCCTCGCACACACAGATCACAGTAACAAAACACACTGACAGACACCAAAGACGCTATCCCAAACCCTTAGAACATAAGCACTTACCTGAATCTCCAGCTACCCATTAACACAGCGCATCACCAGAACCACTAATTCAACATCTCCGAACTTTGACATTTTGAATTTCGCACTTCTGAGGGTTTCGCTATTATGGGCTTTCGACTTTATGATCTCGAGATTCTGAAATTCGATATTTCAGGATTTCGAGATTATAAAGTGAACCTATATATGTGTATATATATATATATATATATATATATATATATATATATATATATATATATATATATATATATGGAGCTATGTTGGAATGTTGAATATTCATTACATCTATGTTCATAGTATCATCCTACAACATCAAAATGGCACAATACCGAAGTGTTGTATCACTGAAATTCAAAAGATTACATACACATGTTTTTGCTGGGCAACTTGTCAACATTCTAACATTAATCCATATGTGTGTCAGCATGTATCAGCATACTCTCCTTGCATAGCCTTAAAGAGTTTTTTAATACTTCTGAGTGTTGGCTTTCTTGTTGAAGTTTGTTGGTATGTGTGTGTGTGTGTGTGTGTGTGTGTGTGTGTGTGTGTGTGTGTGTGTGTGTGTGTGTGTATATATATATATATATATATATATATATATATATATATATATATATATATATATTTATAAATATGGATAAATACAACTCTTTGAACAACTTGCCTGCCAACATTTTAGGTGACATAAGCATGCAGTCCAATGTTGAGGGGTTTGCTGTGATACCCCATTACTCATATGTCAATTTTCATACAACTGTAGGGGAAACAGTATAAAATGGTGAGAACGTAAGTAACACAAGTAGAATCTCACTGTATAGCCATAAAATGTAAAACACATTGCATTCAGGAATTATGATTCTTAAAATTATTGAAGCCAAACCACTGCATTACAACCCCACTGGAAGGATGGTGAGCAGATCAGAAGCACTCCTTTGTTTACACTCGATGTCTTGGTTCCTGATAAAATGGAATTGAAGCAGCACTCACTGAAACACCACTCAGCCATTTGAAGTGCAGCATATTTATATATACAATGCACACAATTATCACACACAGATGAATACTCATCCCTTTCCAGAAGTTGTCCGGCAAGGTGTAGCATGTTTCATGGAATTTCCTAGACAGAACAAAACTTGTAGTACAGCGAATCAGGTTTTCGTGTAACATCACATGAGCTCAATCCCAAAACACTGCCAGTATACTAGATGAACTGGGGATAACTGGAGTAAAAAACAAAACAACAACAACAAAAAAAAAAACAAAAAGGATAGGTTACCAGCAAATACAGAGCTTCCACATATTTGTACTTCCCCTCACTAGCCCACTGCTGTCTTTTTAACCATGTGTAGGTCTCAAAAATAACCAGAAAAATTGAAGTAGCTATACGAACAGATTTCAAATGAGCTGTACATATGAATGAACCACAGTAGTAATGAAATCTGGGAGCCTGGCAAGTTATTGTAATGCAATTTTTGTTATGTTAGAATATATGGACCTGTATATTGATTTATATTACTTTATTTTTATTTTGAATTTGTGAACCAGTATAGACCACTGATCCCATTGGAGCCATTTCAGTTTCAGCCCAGTAAAAACAAAATTGTTGCAAATAGTTACATGACATTATATGCTGAGTGAAATGCAAAAATGCAGTGTATACATATATCATATACAGAGTAAATATGACAGTTGGCTTGATGGAATAAAGGCAACAGATAAATGACATTATATATAAAGTGAGTGAAAAATCACAGTATGTTAATGCATTATATAGAGTAGGAATCCAGTAGTGTTGTTACCTCACAGCAAGAGGTTCTCCCGTTCGATTCTCAGCTGGGCTTGGGAGTGCCTTCTGTGTGGAGTCTGCATGTCTTCCCCGTGGTTGGGTAGCATTCGAAAGACATGCGTGCATAAATGGGCGTGCCTTCGTTGAAGGTTGGGCGTCGAGCTGGCACCTCGGCATTTCGTAAAAATCTACTGCCAATCATTAGCGGACCAGAGTTCCGCTGTGGTGACCCCCTTACCGGGAAAAGCTGAAAGACAAACAACAACAACATATAGAGTAGGAATCACAGTTGCCATGCCAAAAGAATCATTAATCAAAATAGTCAGAGCAAAGTATGTAGACAGAAGAAGCAAATGAAAAGGTTAAGTTATATGATATAATACGACTGCAGTTGCATTTTCCTAGTGTCTTGAAATGTGTTTTTATTTGTGAATGAAAACAGGGTAAGAGGAATGATCTTTAACAAAAGAAGGGAGAAATTCCCACAGTTTGGAACCAAGGTCCTAGAAAGCATGGTCCATACAAAGTCTAGTTTGTAGGGTTTGGAGGAGATGACATGAGTGGTTAAGATGTCTTATGTATGTTGGTGCATCTGTGAATACTCCGGAAGCTACTGAAGGGAAGGTGTCAGTTTTGATAAGTTTAAATAATTGAGAGGTAACTAGAAAGTCAGCATGTTGTTTTAAAGGTAGCCATTTAGGTTTTTCGATGTTGTTCATTTCTAGGAGAGAGACTGCTGAATATGTAAATGGCATTAAAAATAGATTGGTGGATACATTTTTTAGAAGCTGTAGCAATTGGTGGGAAACAGTATTCTAGCTGAGCCAGTAAGATACCTCTTTCTATGGCATTTCTACGAGATCCCATTAGCCATGAACAGGAGAGAATTGATTTTTGTGTGTGTGTGTATAGTCCAGGTGGGGTTAGAAATGTAGGAAGGGGTCAAACCAGATTCTTAGGTATTTGAATGAAGTGACATTTTCAATAGCATTATTAAGAGGATTGCGGTGGTAGTGCTGTGGTAGCGTTGTCGCCTCACAGTTAGAAGTTGCCCATTCGATCCTCAGTTAGAGCGTCTTCTGTGTGGCGACATGCGTGAACATGCGTTCCTTCGTGGAAGGTTGTGCGTTAGACCCGGCAAGCCAGCACATAAAACTCTACTGCCAATCATTAGCGGACCGGAGTTCCGCTGTGGCGACCCCTAACCGGGAAAAGCCGAAAGACACAAACAAGAGGATTGAGGATTTTTAGAGACCTCGAGATAGAAATGAGCTTTTACCTACTGCCAAAGTATTGTTTTTGTTTTTGAGAAGTTGAGTAGCAATTTTTTATCACTGACCTATTGAATAAGGGCATGAAAATCATGCTGAAATTTGAGTTCAAAAGAAGAGACAGAATTGTCGGGGCATAATAGGACCATGTCTTCAGCACAGAACAGGAGAGGAAGATGGGATAAGTCAAAAAGAAGTTTGTTAATATAGACAAAGAGGAGAGGCACCAGAATAGATCTTTGAGGGACCTCTTTCTGCAGAGGGACTGATGTAGAGGTTGATGAATTGAAATTAACCGAGAAGAAAGTTTTTGAACCAGGACAGTGTGTCATCATTATTGCCATGGTTTAGAAGAACTGAGTGATTGACAAGGTCAAAGACTTGGGTGAAGTCAATAAAAATTACTCCAGTAATTTGGCTTTTGTCTATTTCAAGAAGAATGCTGTTGCTGAGTGTTCAAATAGTGTGGATGTACTGTGATCTGACCAAAAGCCATGAGAAAGAAGGTGGTTTTGGTTGATGTATTGAGTGAGCTGCGAAATAAAGTAATTTTTCCAGAATCCTTCTTAGGGTAGGAAGAATAGAAATAGGCCAAACGTCTGATGGATTGGAGGGGTTGGGTTTCTTAGGGAGAGGTTTTGCAGTGGCTTTCTTCCAGATATTAGGCATAATATTAAGTGCGATGCACAGGTTGTAGATGTGTTTCAGTGGGGTTATGATGTTGTCCCAACAGTGATAAATAAACCATAGGTGAATGCTGTCAGTACCAAGGGGGCTATTGATTTTAATATGTTCAAACAGAGACTAGAAATTATTGGATGTGATAGTTTTGAAGTAGAATACAGGGATATGTATGGTGAGAGTGAAAGGGTAGGGAAGGTTGCTGAAATAGGAGGGGAAATCAGAGGCAGAAAGTTGAGAGGATGTGAAATTCATAGAGAGAAGGCTATTCCATCCTGAAAGACAGTTGACCTCTTTACAAAAGTTTTTGGGTGATTTTATTGGTGATGTTTAGCATGATTTCATGAAGTGACTTTTATGGTGACATATAGTTTGCTTGGCAAGGTTGCGTAACTGAGTGTAACGGTGTATTAAGTACTCTCCAAGATGCCATGCCTTGTCACTGAGTTGTAGAAGAGCTTTAAGGTCATAGGTTAACCAGTTGTTACTTTTAGGTTTGGATAGCCTTTGAATTACTGGGAAGTAGGAGTTATGCAGGTCAGTCAGCACAGAGGTAAGTAGTTCTGCAGCCGTCTTAGGGTCAGATGAGTTCAAAACTGGTGACCAGTCAATTAAGGAGAGTGGATTTAAGTTTGTTAATGTTATTCTGTATTTTATTACAGAAAGATATTAGCTTTGGGGGTATGTTTACATATGGATGATAGATACGAAAACTAATAAGGCAGTGGTGGTCACTGAAAGATGGAGGATGGATAGTGACGTTTGAAATAAGAGAAGGTTTGTTAGTTAATATGAGATCTAGGAGGGAGTGGTGAGATGTGTTGAGGTTGGGTCTATTTTGAGTCTAGTAGGCTGAGATATGAGCTGGGTGAGGTTGAACTATATCAGAAGAGCATTCAGGTCATTGGAAATGGGACTGAACAGGTTGAGACTGATGTCTCCAAGTATCATGAGATTTTGAAATTATTTATAAAAGAAGTTATTTCTTTTAGTAGGTTATTTAGTTTGGGGAGTGAGGAAGGAGGTGGTAGATATGCTACAGCGAGATGTAGTATGTTATTCTTGTGGGAGGGAATGGATACAAGTAGCTAGTTAGTATAATTATTTGAGTTAGTCTTTACTTGGACAAGTAGCTGAACATCTAATTCTGATTTGAATAGAAGGAGAGTTCCACCCCATTGAGATGTATCTGGTATCTGGTCAAAAAATAGTTACAATCAGGGAAAAAATGATGTAAATAAAAATTGTTAGCCTTAATCCAAGATTCAGTGATAATAACTAAATCAGGCTTATGCAAGGAAATGAAGACAATAATCTGGCCAGCTTTGTTTCACTTTGTGCATTAAGTAGCATGCAGGAGAGTGGAGATGGACCTGGGTTAGCTTTGATATTACCCCGACAAGCAGAAGGAGTAAGAATTGTTAAAGTTTTTTGAGAAGTTTAAACACATGCAGAAGCAGATTATGAAATGATAAATGAGCATATATATATATATATATATATATATATATATATATATATATATATATGTGTGTGTGTGTGTGTGTGTGTGTGTGTGTGTGTGTGTGTGTGTGTGTGTGTAAATATAACATAGTTGTATTAAACAGACCTGGGTAAAGGTAAGGGAGGAGCTCTTGACAGAGTTGGGGATATAGTAGGTATTGTTTTTAGGGTAATAATGGGTGTTAGCAGGATGAACAAAATAGGTTGTTAGGAAAAAAGTGGAATAAATTATGTGGTAAAGAAGAGATAGATACATCATGGTATATGTAAATGTTGGAAAGGAGACAAAGCTAGGTGGGAGGAGGAGGAATGTTAATCACACCTTGAGTGTGAGAGTGGAAACTGGAATGTATATTTATAAGGAGGTGGTATTATGCTGGAAGACGTGGGTGTGGAAAGGAGGAAATTAATGTAGGGAACTGGGGTATGGCTGGAAAATTAGGGGTGGTGGGAGTGGACCAGAAATCACTCAGTGTGTGCATCAATTAGACTGTACACTCTCAGTGAGTAAAAACATTCACTGGTAAGAGGATATATAAAAATAATATTATTAACCAGAGTTAATTGATTAAATCAGAATAAAGGGAAGGGGGCATGACTGAGCTTATTTAGTAGTTAAAATAGTTTGATTCTAACCCAGAAGTTCTGCAAGCACTTGTCAAGTGGAAGGGAAAATAGATGAAGACTGTAAAATGTCACTTGCAATTTTGTAACAGTTAGCAAGGTCAGGCAGTTAAATAAAAGCAGAGCATGGCCAGTCTTGAGCAGTGTTGCAATTAATTGTTGGGCCATGATAAATGCAGTACCTACTCAATTCAAGTGTTTATTAAATAAAATATATTTTGGAGTTGTGCAGGATATAATGGGTTTCCAATACAGCAAGGGAAGCCTTGAATCCAAATAGGGTTTGGCCACTCAGAGTTAGTTGATTAAACAGAATGAAGGAGAGCACAAATGAGCTTATTTAGTAGTTATAAATAGTTTATAAATAGTTTGATTCAAACTCAGAAGTTCTCCAAACGTGTCAAGTGGTAGGGAAGATAGATGAAGCATTCTTGTTAATTACTATGTTTATATCATTCAGTCATGTGAGAGGAAATCCATTTAACATTTAGATAACTTTACACTCTCTGGTCCACTTAAAAGCAAAGACCTTTCTACCACACTTTTCAAAATATAAGACATATAAAATGTAGTTGCCTTTGCAGAATTATTCTTAAACTGAGAAGCATTTGTGTAGAAATTTATTAGTAGCATTATTCCAGACAGATTCTCAGGAGGCCTTATAACAGTGGGCTAAATATCATCTGTATACACATTAGCAGAAGGCAATCTAAAGAGGGAGTTCTCTGTCATTTATTCCACCTCCCTCCCAAAAAAATCCTCAAATTAATAGTTAGAGGTTTCAGTGCCAAGGCAAATGAATGCCCTTGCCTTTCCCACCATGGGCAGTAATTTTGTTTCAGATGTTCACTGTCATTAATAAAAGATGAATTGTCTGAACACAGGACTTCCAATATATATAAATAAAACAGGTCCATGGATTCACAGGTTAAGTACTAGGCAAGGTGCACTTGCAGGCCATTTTAAACCTAGCCAGTTTCCAAAATGTGAGAATCAAACTGTGTACCTTTTGTCTGTAAGGTAAACATCTTGACCATTATGCCAACCTTCCTTGCATCATTGCTTTAGGTTTGTAGTGGAATCTTCTGCATAAATGCAACTCATCTGAATTATCTTTAGTTTCTTCCTGGGACTAACCCCAGTCTAGACACAGTATATCAGCCTTGACGATTATAATATTAAATACCAAACAAAAAATGTTTGTAGACACCTGCTTCACCATCACATTAACTAGACCAACAGTAAAGCATTGAGAAACGCAAATATTAATAAAATAAATTATCCTTGTGGAGGAACTTTGCCTCTTGCTTCTCCAAAATGCTTATTGCAACCTCAATTAATTTTGTCCCAGCATGTTAGAGTAAAAGAAATTCCTAGCTCTATTAGCATAGAAGAATTAAGCACTGATTAAACCCACCCATTTTGATTATTGCCTTGGGCACCTGCTGGAATTGGTAAGGGGAAAATGAATAATAAGGCTTTGCCTATTTGAATCTGTCTGGAGGGACAAACAGGGTAATGTGCTGGATGGTAGACTACTCTTTTTAGCTTAGTGGTAACCCTGAAGGCTTGGTCTAGTATCCCTGTTGAGGGGTGTAGGGACACTTATGGACAATGGCTAATTGCAGGCAATGACCTCTAGTTGGCTCTGCCAGTATATAAAGCCATTCAGATAAAACTCATCTGGCTGCCGTATGATGGTCCCAGCTTCTCTGTTAATCTTTCTCATTATAGGGAATGGTAGAAATGGCTCATGGCACAGCTGGCCATGAGGCCTTCTCTGTCAGGAAGGATGGACACATCTGATGAAGGGTTATATCTGGGATATGCCCTATGTGATGTGGTGCCCTTCAGGAAGAATGATTTATGAGGGGATTCGGTGATCTGAAATCAGTGATAAGCTGACAGAAGAAAAAAAAGAAAAGAAAGTGAAATCTCTGACCACAACAATCTCCATTAGAGCACACTTTCACTGCCCTACCCACTGCTGTAGACAGACAAAGTCCTGACGATTATTAGGTGGCCCATGTTCAGTCAACAGCACTGATACTGGAGAAATGGTAAGGGAGAGTCAGAGGGGATCATACTGGCTTGCCTATCCTAGTGTAAGAAAAATGGCTTTACCTCATCACAATGGTGACATCTGCAGATGTGTGGCTAAATCACCTGCAGTCAGAGCCTAGTGGGACTATACTACATAAAGTGGAGACTAGCATTTGTAGTATCACACATAAGTTCTTGAGTACAGCACTAGTAGTGTCCACAGGAGAAGCTATTATCTAAGAGAGTTAGGGCCACAAAGCATAGACCTCCATTCACCTTACACTCCTGATGCACATGCCTCTCAGGGAATAGGCCAGTTTATCAGCTGGTGGGGAGATAGCTAATGTTTAGAGGGGGGAGGGAAAAAACATTAACTCTAATGTGAAAGACATCACTGAACTGAATGCCAGTGAATTCCTGTGGACAGAATGACAGCCACTCAGATGCAATCACTTTTGCCCTGTAGATTTTGAAGTGAGCACTGGGTATAAAGATAGACCCATAATGACACCGTGTAGAAACTCTACCATATTTAAGGGACATAGTGGTGTCTGCATGCCCTCAGGGAAGGAGGTGAGAATCCTTGCAAGCAGGGCCAAAAGTTAAATACAAAGAGTAGAAGGCCAAATAGTTATGTAGCAAGAAGTTTATATATTTGAATAAATAGGTTAAATATGGGCTGTAACTTTATCTACTTTAATATTTTTGATCACTAGTTTAAATTTATCCTTGCAAGCCAGCCAAGTCTAGTGATCCACAGTGAGACAACCCCCCCAAGAAAATGTTCTTATAGTCTCAGGATCCATCAGACAAGCGGAGCCTACAGCTATTAGCAAAGCTCCTAAATGCAGACAAAGTGGAATATAACAATTTACTGGAGGCTGAATAGAACAGTTAAGATATTTTATAGGTTCATAGGTAGGTACTAGGCTATCTGCCCGAGGGCATTTATAAGCCTAGCCAGAGTGTGTTGGCTTTCGCCACCCCATTGATTAATTAACTGAGCCTCTGTCAACCAGAGCCAATGAAGTGATCCCAGGGGTGTATTTTCTGTTACCCATCCACTCGTCAAGGCTTCTCTTGAAGAGTGTTAGTGAGGGGCTCTGCCTAATATAGTTAGGAATTTTGTTCCAAAGCATGGGGAGTCTTTGTGACAGGAATCTATCCCTCCAGCATGTTCTATTTATTGTTGTGGCAAGGTTTAGCTCACTAGAGCGAGTGGCTCGCAGTGACTTGGATTTCTTTAGGTGGAACATGTCCATCAATTCTGAGTTGGACGTGGCTTTGTATGTCAGGTAGAGATCACCTCTGAGTAAGCGATATGCCACTGAGTACAGCCGGAGTTTTTTCAGTCGGGCTGCATAAGACATATGTTTCAAGCTAATGATCCTCTTGGTGAGGTGCTTTTGTGGTCTTTCCAGCTGTTGGAAGTGTCTTGTGAGGTACATCCCAAATGGGGCATTGTACTCTATGATGGGTCTGATGAGTGACGAGTAGAGGGGCACAATAACATCTTTATTTATAGATGCGAACCCCTTACTTGTTATATTGCACCCTGACTCTCTCAGTCAGTGTTTTAAAAATGTTTCCACCCATCACCTGCCACAGCTCCTCTCCTCCAGCTTTAGGAGGTCTACCAGGTCAAAGGTTCAATTGGATCAATATCCAGGGTTGAAGAGGAGGGTTTATATTAGATCTTTGGATGCTTATGTTGCACCCTGACCCTCTCAGTCAGTGTTTTAAAATTTTTTCCACCCATCACCTGCCACAGCTCCTCTCCTCCAACTTCAGGAGGTCTACCAGGTCAAAGGTTCAATTGGATCAATATCCAGGGTTGAAGAGGAGGGTTTATATTAGATCTTCTGATGCTTATGTTGTCAAATGCCGAAACGTCGACATCTTAACGTCGAAGTCTAATAAACGTGACAGGCCAATTACATTAATTTTTTCCCTGGGAAAAAATTTGCTTGGCTGTCATTGGGGATTTGCCCTTTTCACCGATATAGAGTGATCTCGAAGTTGGTATATTTAGTTAGGTGGGTGTGGGGGGCGAAGCCCCCCACTTGATTAGGGTTTTAGAGTTTGTTTGTTTTTTTTTGTTGGCCATGCAAATTTTTTCCCAGGTAATTGACCTGTCATGTTTATTAGATTTCGATGTTTAGGTGTCGATGTTTCAGCATTCGGCAACCTAAGCATTCAAAGATCTAATATAGACTCGATGAGGAGATAAAGGAAGCTGCCAGAGAGTGTGCTGTAACTCCCCAGTACTCTGTGGCAGACTTACAAGCTCCTTAATGGCTGCCTTCAGGAGGTTCATGAGCACTTCCACTCATAAGCAGCCCCCTGACTGAATGACATGCTGCTGTGCATGGAGCTTGCCAGGCTCTTAATACTGCTATTGCAGTATGCCTAAGCAGCCGCACTCAACACAGGATGAGTGGGTCAGCATCAGCCACTCTCCTCTGCCTGGTCCATCCAGTACCTGTGCTAATAGCTGAAAATGGGCTATCCAGGGCACAATCAGGGCTTTATTTATCTGTGCCACGGGGCTGCATGGCATTTTTAAATGTTATACATATCCTAGGGCTACAAAGGTCCTATAAGCAGGTATTTGCTGTTCATTGTGCTGAAATGTAGTAATAAATTCCTTATACTTATCTAATATCTGAGCTTCATATTAACACGGCATGGAAAGGAAGGCCATAGTTGTAGTATACCCCTTGGCTACTCCTGTACAAACATAAGTGACCAAGGACTTGAAATGAAAGTGGCAAAGAACTTGAAATGATCATGTATACAATGGTATAATGGTATTTTATTTGTTAGACCAGGTTACTTTTAATCCTGCAATGATCCTACAAGGCTTTGCATCAGACTGTCTTCAGGTGGGAAATATTAAAACTTGTCTCACAGATGTGTGTCCTTGATACTGATCTTATTAAGGAAAAAAGGTACAAAATAAAGTCCCTGTTAGGGGATTTTGAGCATTTACTGATCTAAAAATATATAGTTTATTGGTTGTTCAATGGAGTAGGATAGTAAGATTTGATTTGCTAAACGTTATATAATCAATTCTACCTATATATATATATATATATATATATATATATATATATATATATATATATATATATATATATATATATATATATATATATATATATTTATATAGCACTTAAAGATGTCCATCTCAACTGTCAGATTTTCAGAAAAAATGCCCAGATTTGTGGCTCATACTTTTGATCTGTTCCTCATAAAAAATTAAGGTTTTCTGGAAAATCACTGGGATAATCTGAGGATTGAAGTCACTAAATAATGACATACATTTGAGTTTCAAATTTCAAAAAAAATGCATGTTAAAACAAGCTCTGTCACTCTAGCAGCCTTCTAAGTTTATATGAGCAATATTTAAAATATGTCCCTATTTTCTGGGCCTTTGTCCCTCCATTTTGTTGGGATTTGTCTAGATTTCTTGCATTAAGATGTTGAGAGGTATGAGTTGAACCCATGCATTTCTCAAAATTTATGAGTCTTTATTTCAACCAATCCTCAAAAGTATTGATATTTTAAATAAAAAGCAGAGATTTGCATTCATAATTCAAAGGATGGGAATACATAATCAGATAATCATTTTAGGGGATAATTTTAGAAAAACACCTAACTTTTGCATGATTATATGATATATTCACCAATTAAGCCTTAGCCCTTGAACTGTAAAAGATTAAGTAACTGAGTAAAGAGAAGTAAGAGAATGTGAACTCATCCCTGATCCAGGCTTGCTATTTTACTTTCAAATTCATTCAAAAGATTGGACTAGCTGTGTGGATATCTGCCCAGCACTGAAGGTTGGTGGTACATAATATCTAGCTGCAAGCTGCTAGTGAATGCTTTTCTGTAGCCTTGAGCCTGATGTCTTCAGTGTCCATTTGAATACCGTGTGATACTGAACAGGCTCATTTAATCAAACAGTGCAGTTTGTTTGTCCCTAAAAAGAGAAACGGTCACATCATAAAAACTTCATTCCAGCAAAATCTGTGCTTGCAGACCATAGTTTCTACAATCTTTCCTTCTGCGTAGGACACTTGCCAGATATGGCAATCTCTAGGACGTACATTTAGCATCAAAAAATAATCCTCAAAATATAACCTGCTCTACTCAGTTTATTTTTCCTCTGTCTCACATAAATGGAATTTAGGCAGATTGTGTCAAGCTTTAAGATGTCTGATATCTGAATCATCTATTGTGTTTAACATCACTGTTCAAATATGTTCAGTGACTACTTCTTTTCCCATAATCTTGTCTCATATAGAAAAAGCATAAACAAGCACTGTGAGATTCATAGATGCCTTACTTTCTGGGTGAATACACATTCATAAATCAACAGCAAACTAAATAAATAAAAATAAAAAAAGAACAAAATAAAAATAAAAAGAACAGTTATTACATTCCTACACTATCGTGGAGAAATGCCGCTACAGAGTGTGTGATATATCAAAACAGAAAATTAAAAGACATAACTGCAAGTGTCAATGCACACAAACAGCGTTTTTTCAATATTGTATTTATATTATCAGCATTCTCTGCTTCCAATCACGTCTTTTGTGTGTTTGTCCAGAAAATGAGTTTGTAGAACACAAGCATATCAGCTTTTACTCCTCTTTTTTTAATGTCACATACTACTTTATGAGGTAATTTCACAAAACGATATATTTAAGCTATATGGTAAAACGTTTCTTAATTTAAAAAATGACCATTGAAGTATGCATGAGCAAAACTGGTTCTAAAATGTTTTACAAATATCATGTTATAAACAGACCAAAATTCCAAACTCACATTGCTGAATTACCATAGTATAAAAACACTGAATGGTTGAATAACAAATGCAAAGACTACAAACCCATATCCCCATTATTGAATTACTCTAGTATCAAAGCCCTGGATGGGTGAAAAACTAATTCAAATAAACAAACAAACTGAGCAAAAATGGTGCATAAGAAAAATCTGTCAGCAAACTATATAAAAAAATAAAATATACTATAACTGCTACTGCAAAGGGGTGTATCCATTGTACTCCCATTCCCCCAAGAGCCTTGCATGTTCTAAGTCAAAGACCACGCAACTCAGAGAAAATGTCAAGTTTTGGTTTGCATATAAAAGTACTGGGTCTATATTAGATTGTCGAAATCTTCTTTCATCAACCAGATATTCATCGACCCCTATCCATCAAAACTAACTTCACTGAACAGCAATATTTTTTACAGGTTAAGTAATCAATTGGACAATACCACAACTTTGCCCTTTTCCCCACTGTAGTGTGGTCTTAGAGTTGGTATATATAGTTGGGGGGGGTGCAGGGCGAAGCCCCCCACTTGGGTGGTTTAATTTAGTGCAATGTGTGTTTCAGTGGGGTAGTGGCCATTTGGTTACTTACAATGTAAAAAATGCCAATGTTTGCTGAAGTTAGTTTCGATAGATAGGGGTCAATGAATAAGCCATCGATGGAAAAAGATTTCAATGATCTAATACAGACCCAAAGTAGTTGTCATGGAATCATGTTATTTCAATTAATAATATATATGAAAGGGAAGAGGGTTGATGCACAGTCCCTGTATGAGGGGTGAAGTCCCTGAATGAGGGGTACAGTCCCCTGCAAATAATGTCTAGTAATCAGAGGTAAGTCTTTTGCTATGGGCTTTCAGGTCTTACATCTATGGCTCATTTTAGAAGTAATCTGGTAGCTGCTACAACATACCCCAAATCTCTGAAATGCATTGCTTTGTAATAAACATTACAAAATAACTAATATACTATACATTACAAGATAACTAACTCATAGAAATATTTTGCATACCCAGTAATCATCAAAAAATTCAAATCAAAACTCACATTTAGTCTTGCATTTGTATGATTTTGGAGTTCAGTACTGAGGAAATTCTTTATCATTCCCTTTCGGTAATATCAGCTTTGAACATGACAGGACAGCCAACAAAAAACACTAATGTGTTTCGCTGTGCTCATAGTTTAGTTCTGAGGGGCATGAGAACCAGTGGTATCTCCAGGATCCTTTTCTTGCTAGGGTATAATAGGGGCACAGTAGCTAGCTGGTGGGGCACATACAAAATGTGAAAAAAACACCAAAATGCCATACCAGTAAAGTATATAATACATGATACATGATAACAACTCACCTGTAATCCGCTGTTAAAAATGAAAGACCATTTCACAATAAAAAATAGTGACTGCCATAATCTTACAAATCCCGACAATGTTTACTGCAGTGGAAACACCTCATTTTTCAAACTAAAGAATTATGGTTTGGATGAAGTGTCGGAATCCTACAATGTAACAAATCACGGGTGTAGTTACCAAACAAAAGAGGTAGAAAAATGTCACTCACAAAGACATTTGTGCCACAGCAGAAAGAGAAAAAATAACATTAACCCAAATTCAAGAACAAAAACTAGACTTATTTTGTTCTGTACTGCACTGTAAGGAAAATATTTTTAGAAAAATACAGCACATTTTGTCAACATTCAAGGTAAAATACTTATCTTCTGACTACAGACACTGGTGAATAGCAACATTAGTTTAAATGTCTGTTGAAAGTTCTTTGAAGTAGAAGCAAGAGTGGTCATTTAACGGCTTCTGGGTTGCAAAGGTGAGTGGTCATTTAACGGCTCCTGGGTTACAAAGGTGAGTGGTCATTTAACGGCTCTTGGGTTACAAAGGTGAGTGGTCATTTAATGGCTCCTGGGTTACAAAGGTGAGTGGTTATTTAACAGCTCCTGGGTTACAAAGGTGAGTGGTCATTTAAAAGCTCCTGGGTTACAAAGGTGAGTGGTTATTTAATGGCTCCTGGGTTACAAAGGTGAGTGGTCATTTAACAGTTCCTGGGTTACAAAGGTGAGTGGTCATTTAATGGCTCGGGTTACAAAGGTGAATGGTCATTTAACGGCTCCTGGGTTACAATGTTAGCTTTGACACCTCAGACACAATGCAGTAGAAGGTCTGTCATCACTTGGGCTAAAAAATGGAAGCCTTAAAACATGCACTTCAGCTAATATATTTTGTTGTGCATTTACAACTATTGTTTAACATATTAAGAGCTGCTCTGAGAACACAGATCAGAGTAATTCAGGCAAAACAGTGAAAATGAAAATAGGTTCCAGAAGCTGTGCTAGGTGCCTGTGACTCACACTATCACCATTCATTTACAAGGAAGTTAAAAAAACACAATTTCCTTATGTCTAGCATGATTAGTAAAAAGGAGGTTTGAAGATGATTCTGGGAAAAAAAACCTCAGAGAATGGTCTTTTGAGATATAATAGTCATAACCACTTAATTATCCTATGCGGGAGTGGCCTTAGGTCAGCTGGTGCCCTAGGCAAAAGGGCTCCACAGTGTCCTGCACCACATTACTCGGAGCCCCCATTCTCATCTACCTACACCAAATAAATACTGGAAAAGCACCCCTGCTAGACCGGTGCTCTAGGTGGCCACCTAGTTGGCCTATGCCTAAGACTGGCTATGATCCTATGCATTAGAATAGTCTGAATACAATTATATTAGGAATTAAATGAGATACAGTGGCAATCATAAATGACCATGCTAGTTTTCCAGCCCCCTCCAAGGGAAACAACACTGAGAAAGAGAAACACTGTACCAAGCAAATGCAGCAGCATGAACTGCCTAAATACTCTACTTCTGGTATGCTGAAATAATATCAGTAGAAATAATTTAAATCTGAATGTTTTGGGAAGCACCATACCTCTCAATGTATTTGGTGAAGAATTCTGGACAACGCTAAAATAATGGTAGGGGGATAAAATCATGGGCAATTTTTAAATATTGAAAAAGGCTTGCATAGTGCCGAACTGTCTGAGGTCCAGTAGTCCAGTCCCAAAAGTATAAATCCACAGATATATGAAAAAAGTGCACAGGCAACAAACATAAAGCACACTATAATAGTGCAGTTTTTTAATAGTATAATAAAAGATTAAATATTTTATTTAACAGTCCAGTCTTCACCTTTCTTTAAAACCACTGCATTATTCTAGTGTACTTTATGTTCTGTTGCCTTTGCACTTTTTTCATCTGTGTGCATTTATACTTTGACACTAGATTACTGGCCCTTGGACAGTTCGGCACTATGTGAGCCTTCTTCTTGGTTTTTGTGGTTGGAAGCGTGGCCTAATGGTCAAGGTGTTTGCCTTACAAGCACAAATTGCAAGGTTGGAGTCCCACAAGAGATAATTAGCTAAGCTTAAAATGGCTCGCAAGGGTAGTACTAATCTATGAACCTATAATAGGTTGCCTGGTTATTTTTCTTTGTTTAAAATTTTAAATGTTATTTTAGTTCACATAAAAAAGTTAATATAACACATTTAGCAACAAAATGTATTTTTTGAATAAAAAAAGTATGACACTCTAATGATAGACATTACTGACTGACTGTAATCAGGAGAGATCTACCAGAAGATCAAAAATGTTAAGAGAGACGGGAGAAACGTCTGAAGCAAAATCAGAGATATTCTGCAAAAATATGGACAGATGAAAGGTATTTGTATCACAAAACAAAGATATGTCAGGTCACGATAAACTGTTCTGGGATATGAACACTTTTTTTTGGATATGCAGGATTTTAAAATTTTCAGTTATTTTTTTCTGACTGTTGTTATAACTATCTGTGAACAAGTCTCAGCATATGATTTCAATGAATTGTAATTCTAATGACTGAGTAAACTACATATCTTTAAATTCTTAAACTGATGGATCTTTATTTTCATTTATTTTAGTATGGTTTGACATGACTATAACATCCATAGCACCAACAAGCAAAAAAATTAAAGAAACTTCAGCCATGGTCAACTTATCATTTTCAAAATATAGAACACTATAGAACAAATGGGCAAAATGTTACTTTATTAATTTATTTATTGACATTTGGTGACCAGGAAAGTCCGAGTGGGACACAGACCCCATTTTAGTGGAGGCCTGGGGAGAAAAGCTCCATCGTACAAAGTTTAAGTAATAAAACGTATATGTAGACTTAATCAACATTATTGAACATCATACATTTGCTGCGGTGGTACAGCGGTAGCATTATTACCTCGCTGGAGTGCCTTCTGTGTGGAGTCTTCATGTTCTCCCCGAGGTCGAGTGGCCTTCGAAAGACATGCTTGAATGGGTGTGCCTTCGCTGAAGGTTGGGCATCGGGCTGGCAACTCGGCACCATAAAAATCGACTGCCAATCATTAGCGGACCAGAGTTCCGTTGTGGCGACCCTAACCGGAAAAAGCCAAAAAGACAAACATTGAACATCATACATTTGTATCATATTTGTCTGAGATATAATAATTTACATTAGGATATTTTTCATTCACAACGCTTGAAACATAAATGACAATTTGGAGAACTAGATATAATTGTGTTAAGAGAAAGAAAAAAATGTAGTGTTAAATATATGGTTTTATTAGAGTTACGGATAGTAGAAATGTAGACATAGGTGATGGGATGGTGGGAAGAGGGGAGGGATGAAAAGAAGATTGTAGGTTAATGCAGTAGAGAGGTGTAGTAATGATGTAAGTGTGTTAGTATGAATTATCCAGGTCTGTACTAAAGTTAGAATAGGTTAGTGGCAGAGGGTAGTGTTTGCAGCTTACATGATAATGGTTAAGTAGGGGACCCATCATCAGTTTTGCTGACTGGGATGACAAGAGGATTTCTGAGAAGGGCAAAGGGAGTTAAATGGGAATGGACGGATGATGGAAATAACTATGAAGCTATGGTACATGTGTTTGAGAGCAAGGGCGTTAGCGAGTTTGGAGAAAATGGTTCTTTAATGTTAGTTTGAAAATCTTTAGGGAATCGATAGTGCAAATTGTGGATGGCAAAGCATTCCATACTTTAGCAATAGCATGAGAGCATATACTCTGGCTGACTGTTTTTGTGAATTTATATACTTGCAGGAGGATCTTGTTAGTGGAGTGACTTTATGACATACTGAGTTCTTCAATCATAACAAACTCTCAGGAAAAACAACTCAAAAAGCAAAATTCCAAAACCCCAGATGGGAAAGCCAAGCAGCCCCCTCCCCACAAAAGACATAATCAAGCAATACAGTTAAGAGCAGACTTGTAGCAACATGAATGCCATACCATCCATAACACCAACAAGCAGAAGAATTAAAGAAACTACAGTCATAGTCAACCTTCTACCTTCAAAGTGTGGAATAATACACTATCTTACACAATGTGGAACAGATAGGTAAAACATGACACATTTACTAATAATTAGGAATGAAGCTCACACCATGGTTTAAACTATGGACTGTATATTTATAAAAAAGTTTTTTTTTACACTTGGTCTCTCTTTGCTTACAAGAACAATCACTTAATTACAATATAAATGTTTTCTTCTATGCTATTCTAAGGCAAAAAAGGTATACAGCAGTGTAATATACTGTGTTTTACCATATGCCCAGCTCTTCAAACATTAGAGACTTGGCAGTAAGTCGTAAACATTCAGCCACCTACACAAAAATAAATTATTCTCATAAGTCTCTTTCTTACCATCTCTAGTTACAAATTCTCAGTGACAAACAAATGTAGCCTGTCTCCCATTGTAGTTATTATTGCTATATTCTAACCACTACATTGCTAATACTTTCATCTTTTACACACATGCATGTTAGCGAACACACACACACACACACGCACACACGCACACACGCACACACACACGCACACACACACACACACGCACGCACGCACACACACACACACACACACACACACGCACACACACACACACACACACACACACACACACACACACACACACACACACACACACACACACACACACACATCAGTTACAGCCACTTGTATGACTGTACACCTCGGATATTTGCCCGAGATCAAATAAATTAATACATTCATAAATAATGGCCCAGAAATGTATCTCAGTTTGCTAAAGTCAGAACCATACAGTGAAACTCATCTCTGCCCTTTTAACTTCTTAGGTCAAGTGTCGGAAACATGGGCACAAGATCAAGAACAGGTTTTAAATATTTCTCTTATATTGTAAAAGTCCCCACAGAACAGGCAGGAAGGCACTGTGATGCATGGCTGAATATAACAAGTGTAGGCAACCAGCAGTTAAAAACGTACCAAACTTTTATTGCAGAACACAAAAAGATAAAAACGTGAGCGCTTTCACGGTAATACAGTACTGCTTCTTCAGACAAACTTTAATGGTCACAGAGTAACTTATATGCATATGACATCATTTCAAAAACACATATACCAATGGGACACAGCAACGTGAAAAGCATGTGGGCTTCCACAATCACAAACTCACCATTTAAAGGTATATAACATAAACTCTCTAAAAGCGAGGCATGGACTTAATTATAAAACCTAAATTCCAGAAAGAAAACATAGTAGGTAAACAACCAATGTCATTAAAATAAATAAAACCCACTAGAGTCATTTACTCCTTAACACAGGCTTTAGTGGAATGTGATCATTCAGCCCCATAACCAGATGCGCCCCCAGTCTCAAAATCCACTCTAACTCCACTACTTCAGTGCGAGTTACTATGTCGCCCCCACATAAATTGGGACTGATGACATGCAATACCTGGAAAATAAAAGTATGTTCAGGGCCAGTAGACAAAACATGCTTCACTAGGGCACTGAAATCATGTTTCTTCTTGATACAGTAAACATGATTCCTAATCCTTTCCTTCAAACTCCTGTTTGTCTTTCCAACATAGAAATTATAACAGTGTTGACAGTGTGCTAAATAAACAACATGTCTGGTAAGACAGTCAGCAGAAGCCCTTGGCTTCCACAAATAACCAGTGACTGGGTGTCTAAAAAACCTGGACTCATCTATAAATTGGCAATAGTTACATTTATTACATTTGGATGTACCCATTGAGTACTGAGGTACCGAAATATCATGTCAAGGAAAACATAATTGTTGCTTTAGGTTACATTGGTTCTTATAGACAAATCTGGGGCCATCTGTTAATAAATCTGCTATCAGTCTGCAAAATATGCCAGTTTCTGATGAATACGTCTTTCACCATGTTAATACTCTGAGAGTATTTCAAAATAATGGGAGGACAATTGTATCTTCGAGGTGGTCTAGTAGATGGTGTATACTTGTCAGAGAAATATGGACACGCTCTACCTTCACGCTCACTAATTACTTTGGCACAAGCTCGATCAACCTCAACTGGGGCATAGCCCCTGACCGTAAACTCGTTCTTCAAATCTGCTAGACTTCTATCAAAATCAGGTATGGTACAAGACAGTCTTGAAACTCTAAAGACCTGCTCTTTGATAATGTTCCCGAATATGTGCTGAGGATGCATGCTCTGCCTATGAAGTTCGGATGGCCTATAGCATTCCTTCCTATGCATCTTAGTCAACAATTTCCCATCCTCCAATTGGATGTTAACATCCAAAAAATCAACGCTAACCTGGGATCATATTAAGGTAAATTTCAAGAAGGCACTAATGTTGTTCAGGGATTGAAAAAAAACATCAAGGTCATGCCTGCTGCCTTTCCAACCAATAAATATATCGTTAACAAAGTGTCTATAGATGACTATATGGTCTCTCTGTTGTCTCATTATATGATGATATTCCCATTCTGACATAACCAAATTAGCATAGGAATTAGCACAACTGGTCCCCATTGCTACACCAGATTGTTGCCAAAAATACATTTCCTGAAACATGAAAATGTGCTCAAGGACCAAGTCAAGGAGCATACATACAAAAATGAACATGTTTGATGTCAAACTTGTCACTTCTACCAAAGCTGCCCTAGCCATGCTGATACCTTCCTGGTTAGGGATACAAGTGAACAGGGATACAACATCTACGGTTACTAAAAATTGAATAGCAGGTACATTCCCGTCACTAGTCACACTGTATAGATCTCTCAAAAAATTTTCAGTATCTTTAAGCACAACATCACTCATCTCAAGGACAATCCAAAGTTGTTTATCCAAATAAATGGACATAGCCTCAGTCAACCAACCACTGCCAGCTACAATTGGTCTAAACACTGGTAGGGTAGGATGTTTATGGATCTTTGGTAAACCATGGATCCGTGGAATGACTGGAAATTCAATGGTAAAATATTCCAAGTGTTCCTTGGCAAGCAAATCTAAATTAAAACATTCAAGTAGACAATTGTCCACCCTTGTCTTCATCACACCTACAATATTTGCCTCAACAGTTACATAAACATTAGTATCTGATAACATCTCATTCATCATATCATAATAATAGCGAGAATCTAAAACAACTACACAGCCTCCCTTGTCTGCTGGACGAGTGGCTATATTATCGTATATACTTAGAACATTTAAAGAATAGCAAGCTTTGCATTATCAAGCATTTTTTGAAAGAAGCAAAATATGAAACTCACATGCCTGTCATTTTTAATGACTGCAATCTACAATAATATCTGCCAAAAGCCACAGATTTTTACAAGGAACAGACCAAAACACCTCTCAATTTCTTTGCTCAACAATTCCAGACAAAGCCAAAAATAATGGGGGACAAAAAGGGACAAATTTTTTCATATTATTATATGTATTTGTTAATCAGGTAAACCCAATAGGCAAAGTGCCCCTTTTCATTGCTAATCTAGGAGCTCAGTCTGGTTAATTGGCTGGTTCAGCCTCTGTACCTTTGACTGCAGAAAGCAGTTCATTAATATAAGTTCGAGACAACTCCTTATAACTTGGAATGTTAACAGAACAATAAGTGTCACATGAATGGATGTGCATTCCATGAACAATAAAAACT
>NC_056733.1:1144796560-1144809060 GCF_019279795.1 Protopterus annectens | reverse complement strand
GCTTGAGTGCTTTCAGCTGTGAGTGGAAGGGGATGTTTTAAAATAAAAGAGAGACTTCTTTTAATGTTTTGTATTTCAGGTACTAGGGAATAGTGACATGTGCATGTCTCCAGAAATGTATTTGGGGCACACAGGTTGAACATGGATGCTAAGGAATGCTACTTACACTGAAGAATAAGGGAGACAGAATATAAGCAGATAATCCAGCATCAGAAAAGGTATCAATAACCTCCTACACCCTGGATGTCAAGTACTCCCTCTCCCTCTGGCTCTGATCAGAACAATCCCATCCAAATAGCAGACTCATTTTTTTTTTTTTTTCAAACCAACCAATCCAATCCCTAGCCAACCAGCTATCCCCCCTACCCCCACAGGCACCCAACCAACACCCATAATTCTCATCAATTTCATTTTTTTCCAGTGCCCCCTACACTTACTTGTAATAACCTACAAACTCATAGCCTACCACATATCCATCTCATTAACAGAAACTACTTCTGAGGGATCTATTCCTAAATCTAGAAAAGCTCACATTCCAATTGTCCAATTATAGGCCCATAGCTATTCTATCTCCTTTGGCAAAATAATTTGAGACATGTACACATACACAACTGTTAACCCCCCTACTATGCACCAATTATTAACACACTGTCAACATGGCTTTAGACCATTTCATATCACCTCTGCTCTCTTATCCTTCACTAACCATATTACACAGTAATCGTAATATTGATACTCTATCCCAGCTTTTTTTATTGACCTGTCAAAGCATTTGACCACGGTGAATCACCACACCTATAGACACACTCAAAGTAAAGCCTGGAACATCCTCCCAAGCCAGCTAACCTCAATATCCTCTGTCAGCTTATTCAGACTAAGTACCTAACTATTAACTAGACTCCCACAATTCCCTAGCCTCATGATCATGATCTTGTGTGTTGTCTCTATTTTTTTTGAGTGTTTGCTGTTCTTCTATACTCTATCTATTGATCTCTAGTGTTTTTCTTCTTAGGTTTTTTGTGAGACTTAGTATCTATTATCATAATTACTAGGTGTATCTAATTTTTTTATATGTTATAAAGATTTATACTACATCATTTCTTTACATATAATGTATTTATATTTATTCTCTCTTTTATAAATTTTTTTTTTTTTTTCCTACTGAAAAATAAAATATATAATCTTTGCTTGTACTATAATAATTGTAAAAACTTATTAATTACTTATGTTGTCCTTGTCTTGACCTTTGTCCTTTATGCCTCCACTGAAAATGGACGTATATCCAGCTGGACTAGCCCGGTCAACAAATGTAAAATAAAAATAAAATAAATAAAAAATAAATCATTTAGCAAGATCTCAGATAACAGCTCCCCAGCTCTGATGAATTTCAACCATGGTTTACTTAAGCCTAACTTAATACATATGCCACCTACTAAAGCAAAAACATTGAGTGTTCACTTCAGCGAACGTTCACATCAGTGAATATTTTACACAGGAAAAGGAATTACTTGGCCAACAGTAGCAAATTTGCCCTTTTCCCCACTGTAGTGTGATGTGACAGTTGGTATATATAGTTAGAGGGGGTGTGGGAGGCACAGTAATTCCTTTCCCTGTGTAAAACATCATCGAGTATAAAGCCCTATTTGGCATGCACCTCACTAGATACCTGCAATAGCTGGAGAGGCCACAGAAGTACCTTATGAAGATGATCCTAGGCATTAAACACAAATTTTGCATGGTCAGACTCAAAAGACTCTAGTTATTCTGTCTCATATCGCCTACTTAGGGACTATCTCTGCTTGACTTACAATGCCATGTCTGACCCAGCTCTGTTAGAAATGCTACATCTAAAAGAAATCTCAATCCCTCCGCACCACACACTCCAGAGACCTCAACCTCATTACAATCGACAGAACATGCTGGAGGGAAAGGTCCATAACCCAGGGACTGCCCATGCTCTGGAATAGACTTCACATACATGTCAAGCAGAGCACCTCATTGTCCCCCTTCAAAAGAAATCTTGATGAGTGGATTGGTAATAGAAAATTCACCCCAGAGATCACTCCAGTGGCTTTACTCGACAGAGGCACTGGGAACTAAGGTTGGGCAGCACGATGCCAGGGCACTTCTATGGGCTAGGCTTGTAAAGGCTCTAGGTCCATTAGCCTAGTACACACCTATGAACCTATGAACAGCCCACCTCCTGGGTGGGTTTGACATACTGCATTGTGGGATGGTCGTAATGTTGGCCAAGTAATTCCTTTCTCTGTGTAAAACATTCACTGATGTGAACATTCTCTGAAGTGAATGTTTAGTATTTTTTGTTCAATGACTGGAGGTTCACAGAATTGAACCTTCAAGGAAATAATATAGACCCACTTTCTTCAAGTTTAAGGATGCCCAGTTGGACTCTTTTCTCATTTCTAGCTTCTTGCCAACTAGCTGTCTCACTGCAAACATTGGACTAATTGTGCTGCATCCTGATATGAATCCGAACTGCTCACCTCCCATCTTACTTTCTATTACTCTGCTTATCCATCTATCAATCACCCTCTCCAGAACTTTCACGCAGTGGGACAGGAGTTTGATATTTCTGTACTACCCACAGTTATGGATGTCCATTTTTGTTCTTGTACACTGGCATATGTATGCTTATTCTCCACTCATCTGGGATATGCCTTTCTCTCCACACTGCTATGAATACCTTCAGTAGCTATTTCTCCCCTGTCTCACCCAGCATCTTGATCATATCTGCTGTGACCTCATCGGAGCCTGCTGATTTCCCTGACTTCATTTTCCTTAGTGCTTACTTCTTCTATGGTGGGCTTCTCTTCTTCTTTCATTGTAGGCTGTGTCTGGGGCAGTACAATTTCTGTTGAGTTTTTTTCATTCAGAAGCTGCTGGAAGTACTCCTTCCATCTGCCCTTGATGTCCAGTGAACTGGTGAGCAAGTTGTTTCTGGCATCCCTTATGAAGGGTGTCTGTCTTCTTTATCTTTCTTTGCCTTGAAACCTGATAGAGTTTATTTGTGCCACCTAATGAGTCACTTTCCAGAAGCTGGTAGAGTGGCTCTGATGCCCTGTTCTTTGCTATTGCAACTCCTTTTGTAGCCTCTTTATTAGCCAAGCAGTATTCCTTCCTAGCCTTGTTCATCTTTTCTATCTCCAACTTTTTCATGCACTCCTTTCATTCGATGACGTCCTGGATTTCTGCATTCCACCACCAGCTTTCCTTGTGCACTTTATTTCCATACCTTGCTTGGCCACATATCTGTTCTGTAGTCCTCAAATATGCTGGTTTGAGGTGCTGCCATTTTTCTTCAACTCCACCTATTATGTCCTCTTCATTGAGTGCCACAGCCCTGAGCAATTCCTTGCACTCTTGTGCTTTCTCTCCAACTTCCAGGCCTTCAGCCTAGTCTTTGTTGACCTTAGAACCTTCTCTGACCACTGCTTGCAGCTGATTTTGGCAACCAGTGTTTTATGCCGTGGACTGACTGTTTACTGGCAATGACTTTATAATTAGTGATTCTATCCTGATGCCCTTTTCTTTCTAGGAGGAAGTCTACCTGAGTCATCTTGCATATGCAAAATTGCATAAGAAAAAACTCATCAAAAGCTAGGCATCTTTACAAAGCTAAAACCTTTCTCACCAATACAACTAAAACTACCCTTGCCACTACTTATCTCTTCCTTGCACTTCTTTTTGCCACCTCCATCCTTAGTAACCTTCAGGCATCACAAAAATAAAAAACTTGAACAATGCTATAACAAAGATGCTAAATCTGCGGCAAATTTCCCTTTTCAGAACTGACTACTGTATAGCACTAAAAAGCCTAAATTGGTTAGAACTACCCCATCAACTAACATATACACAGTTTCTTACCACCTGTAAAATTATCCAGCATCCATCTGCTTGTCCAGCACTAAATAGCATTCTGTACAATTACATTCTTAGTTGGTCATTATGATCCAATGACCAACAACTCCTCTCTGTCCACAAGCCTGTCAAATCTGCTGGGCATTGCCTACACGCATACCATGTGCTAAGGAGTGGAGCTCCTTATCTCTGCCCATGGGGTCAGTGCCCTCCCTTCCATCCTACAAAACCCCCATGGGGTCAGTGCCCTCCCTTCCATCCTACAAAATCATTTTGAAAGACTTTGTAGCCAAAAGCTGTCTCTGTTCGTGCTGAGCACCAGGACTATATCCCTAAATGTGAACAAATACCTCTTCATACCTTACAGTTCCTTACTCTCCCGTCTTCACTCACTTCCTTACTTCTATTCATTTCTTTCCCCTGACTTTCTCTCTAAATATAGCATAAGCCTGCTTTTCTCTCACTTCATATTGTAATTGCTGTTCGTGTTATACTAACTTACCTTTAATTTCTTTAGAAACAGGCTAACATTTCTCTAAATATTAAATCATTGTCATATAACTTGTATTTATTATTAACCAATGTTTTCATATTATATCTAATTTGGTATAATTATTTAAACTGTAATTTTTTTATTATTTTTGAAGATTGTAAAATTATTGTTCTTGAAATGTTTTGTAATACTTTGGACCTTTTTTTTCCTTGAGCCTCTACTGAAAATGGACTCCTACCCAATTGGATTTTCCCTGTAATCAAATGCCAATAAATCAAATTTCAATAAATAAATAATAAATAAGAGATATATTGGCTTATATGCTGCACAGTCTTTACGGTCATTATTTGTTTTCAAGATTGGTGTGATTAACAAATATTTCCATGAGAGAGGTATTCCTGGATTTGTTTGAATATCAATAAATACTTCTTGAAAAGTAAAATATCGTCAATGGTAGAATTTTACACATTTCTGGAATTATGCTGAGGGCTTTGTAACCTAGATTGTTATTGAAGCTTTTCTCCCCAGGACTCCATTGAAAATGGGTTCATTTGCCCAATGGACCATCCTGGTAAACCAACTACAAATAAATAAAAATAAATAAATAAATAAATTTGTTAGTTTAAGAATCCTTTTTTTTAAATTTTTGAATAACTTGATTTGTAGCCATTGAAAAAGAAAACCACCTGTAATCCAGGCCAATCTGTTACAATGGGGTGTTACTTTAGACTCTTTGCTACCTTCACATTGTCTCCTGTATAAACAGTTCATGGCCACACATTTTGTATAGGATTCTTGTTTTGACAAGAAAGGACTACACAGCAAAGGCAGGCAGTCACTGAGTTCTGTTACTAAATGGTCTTATGTTTTTTTTTTTTTTTTATGGAGGGCCTCTCTTTCTCTCTAATTTACAGGTCAGTTCAAAAAAGCCTTATTGCCCCCCACCTGTATCCACACATCAGTTTTTTTGTAGATAGGCCCTTATCCACTTGTTCTAATCTGTCCCTGTACAATGCCTGTGGGAGGTAGAAGAAGTTTTGTTTCCTGCTTGCACCAGTTTGAGGCCTTATCATGAAATCTTACGGGGGATATTGTTACTGATGGGTTCAAGTTATAATGAAGAGGCAAGTATAAAACTCAGATTTCTAAGATGTGAGTCACATCCCCTGAGGTGAGACATCACATAGTCAGGCAGCTAACATCCTGCTCTGGTGCCCAATGAGTGATGGAAAGCAGATGCATAAACCTTTGTTGCTCCGCTAGTGCGATGAAGTGGGACTTCAATATTTTGAGTGTTGACAAAATGAAATTCAATGATGTGGGATTTTGATAATGTCAGGTAGACCCTAAAAAATTATATACTAAGAAAAAAACAGATGCAAAACGATTTAACAGCGCATTATCTAAGCACAATAATGCCTTTCAGGGTGTCTGTTATAACAGAAATAAAGGACTTTTCATAGGTGAAGCTGCCCTCCATCTGCAGCGTCAGGCCTCATAGCAACATGTGTGGCCTATCAGGCATTATTACTTGAGTAACACAAGGCTGTCTTAATCATGCCAACTAGAAATGATGCGACATTTTTGAGACATTAATTATAGTTATTACCAGCGCAGGACTAGCCACCTGGTTGAATGATCGCTGGCTCTAGGTGATGGTCACTGTTTTTGTGACACGCCAACCCCATGTACAAAATGTGAAAAAGAAGGCTGATGCTGAAGCTACTGCTAAAGTACAATTGTTATTACTATAAGTAGTAGTGGTATTAGAAAATTGTTAATGGAAGACAAAGTGGTTATTGCTCAGCATAATAAATGTGCAGGATTTATTTCCAAGTAGAGGAGTACAAGACAGCAGAAGGACAAAATATACATTGCTTATAGCCTGATTCTCTGGCATAAAATGATATCTGTTGATGTTTTAAAGCTTCCATGATGGAAAGTGCAAGAGACATTAAGTATTTCTGTCACTCAAGGAAATGTGCACATTTGCACACGGGAAGATTTATCATATCCTCGCTTTCTTGAATATATCAGTATCTGTTTCTCAGCTATTTCTTAGCTAAGTCAGCATTGTTTTAATTCTTCAGTACACCAGCCTATGCCCCCCCCACATATGGACAGTTCAGAAGATGTTGGCCTGCCCAGAGTATCTAATCAAAATTAGAAAAAAAAAAAAACTTCATGGGAGTTTACTTGATATTATAAAACTGCATGCTGCCACTTGCTTTTATCACGTTTATATTCAAGTTTGCCTGGTATCATTTCCTCTTGATGATACCAGGCATGCCATACCACCTAGAGTTCTCATCTGTTTTATTTGTTGTTATATTTAAGTGGATTGTTATGTATGAGGACCTTTTTTTAGCTAACAACCCCGCCAAAGGAAAGTTATATTTAAAACGTCCTTCAATAATCAAATTAAGTGCATAAATAAAATGGAACATTGTGACATTCAACATTCATGACACATTACACAGGAAGAAATGGTTCTTAAATAAAGAATCTGTTTCATAGTTCATGACTGAAAAGGATCAGATAATTTCTCAAGCTACGCACATTTCAAACATGTAACAGTAACATGTTGTTAGCGTTTGTGCGGGGGTGCGTCTTAGTCCCAGTTCTTGATGGTTTGTCATGTGGAGATACCGAAGATGGTCAGTCTTTCATAATCTGTTACCTAAAATAAACAAATGTTTCCCTTGTCATGTTTTCCTATAGCGAGCGAGAGAAAAAGAGACAGAGAGAGAGAATAGTCTGTGGTTTTAACATATGATAATGTGATGTTTTGATCCAGTGCTTCCATTCAAGGGTATGTCACTTCCTCCCTTCTTCCTGCCTCCATGCAATCCCATGATGACATGCTTACTAATTATCCACTGGGCTTTTGTGACTTTAATCTTCACTGGATTACAGACTCTCCTTCTCCCTTCAAAGCCAAACCAGAAAGAAAAACATGCAATTTAATGTTCTCCAGATAAAATTCCCTCTTTAGGACCATTCAACAGTGTTCAGTTTAGTGGTATAGTATAACTTGGATATTTTTCCCTTCTTTGTTTTTTTTTGTGCAGAATGTTCAGCCTACATTTCAGGACAAATCTTGTTTACAGCTACAGTGACATCATGTAGTTCTGCCTATACGGTAATTCCTGTCACATATGAGTTTGTGATCATTATATCAAATCACCTTTCAGAAACGAACACATTTTTTTCTTCACCTTTTTTTGTATTCTGAGAAATGTGGTCTTAAGAATATTAGATTGGAAATCAGATATAAAGATATTTTAATAAGTTATGAAAAATGATGGCAGTTCAAAATGTGGAATGTTTTCACTACTTTGGTCCAAACTCTTTAGTACATGCATTTCTTTATAATATCAAGATGGCGTGACTGTTGTTATGTACAAGATTCTCAACAAAATGGTATTTTACATGAAACAGAGAAACTGCTGGTACATGAATCAGTTTTTGGCAGGCTGAAGTTAGCTCAGAAGAGTGTAAGCTTAAATGTCAAAGCAAACATTATAGCTATAAAACTGTCAGTCTGTACTTATATTTAGAAGAGTAAAGCGTCATTTCTTGCATTACTTGGCTGACATGAACAAATGATGTTTCAGCCTGAGGAGAAGGTGAAGTGTGTGTGTGTGTGTGTGTGTGTGTGTGTGTGTGTGTGTGTATATGCGCGTGTGAGTGTGTGTTTGTGTGTGTCGTGTGTGTGTGTGTGTGTGTGTGTGTGTGTGTGTGTGTGTGTGTGTGTGTGTGTGTGTGTGTATATATGAGTGAGTCATGAAGGCTTGGTTCCCAGTCCTCTGACTACAATCACCGATGCTTCTTATGAGATACAAACAATAGTGTACTGTGGGGAATCTGAATAAGAGAAACTACCATAAGTGGCCTTAATTAGCAGCAGGTGTTGTTTCCTGAACTAATTGTATCCTTGCAGATTACTGACTAAATATGTATGTGACCATATCTGAACTCATTCCAGGAAAAAAAAATCAAAGCTGTAAAACTCTCATGTCCCTCCAAGTGAGCATAATTATTCCTACTATCATTGGCCACACACCCATTCTGACTCCTCACTGTCACTTAGCCAATATCTAAAAGCTTCTTATTCTATACAAATATAGCTTCATATGCACAAAAAACATTTACACCTTCAATCATCTTATATGTATGCTTTCTTCCTTTCCTCCATTCTATATCCATATATAATGTCTTGCATCTCAAAATAAACATACATTTTAGCAATAGTTGGCTGTTCTACAACTGAATACAACCCACTGACTACACTATCCATCAAGCTACACAGACATTCCAGCATAATCAATCACAAATGCAAGCCTTATAAATTTAATTTTGTGATCAATAACTTTCAAGAAGGTCAGTTTAAAGCACAAGGAGAACACCCATAAAACTAAATCGCTTAATTCCAACAGGGCACCTAATCACCCCAGTAAAACGTACCCATAAAACTAAATCGCTTAATTCTAACACACCACCTAAGCACCCCATTAATAAGATACCATAGAATTAAATTGCTTAATTCCAACATGACACCTAATCACTCAAGTGCTAAGTATCCATAAAACTAAATTGCTTAATTTCAACACGGCACTTAATCACCCCAGTAATAAGTATCCATAAAAATAAATTGCTTAATTCCAACATGGCACCTAATCACCCCAGTAATAAGTACTTGTTTCTGAACATGGCAGAAATACACTTGCTCCTTAAAACTGCAAATACAAAAACTGATCTTTGTAGATCAAATCTAGAATCACTGAACTACAAAAATAAAATAAAAGGCAGTATTTTTTACAGGCTGCATCCCCCACCTCCTGTTAATTAAATATACCGACTATGAGATTACACAACAGTGGGGAGAAGGTAAATTCCCAGACCAAACTGTACTCTGAAAAACAAGAGAAGAAAAGTATTCAGCCATATGAATGTTCGATCTTTCAGACTGCGACCATATTTATATCTACATCTATAGCTATCTCTCTCTCTCTCTCTCTCTCCCTATATATATATATATATATATATATATATATATATATATATATATATGTGTGTGTGTGTGTGTGTGTGTGTGTGTGTGTGTGTGTGTGTGTGTGTGTGTGTGTGTGTGTGTGTATAAAACTGTATGGAAATCAGCTGATTGCATATATTAGCTTTTTTCAGTATGAGATCGTGATATTGTGGGAATCAGGAAATGTATCCTTTCCCCACTATATTGCGATCTTGAAGTTGGTATATATAATTAGCAGGGCGGGTTGATAGTATGCCCCCTGCAAAGAAAAAAAAAATATATATATATATATAGAGAGAGAGAGAGAGAGAGAGAGATTGTTTTTCAAATCTTTCTGATATGAAGGATTCTGTATTCAAATTTTTGCAATTCAAATTATTTTAAGTGTATGACAGCACTCAGAGTTTTAATACAATATATTAATTATGTAAGACTATATTAGCTATAGATTATCAAAGTGTAGCTAAAGTAATCGATATTTGTATAATAAATGTTTTAAACTACAATGTTGAGCTGTCTCATGGCTCCAAGTTAATTTATTATTATTATTATTATTATTATTATTATTATTATTATTATTATTATTATTACCATCTTATTTTAATTTCTGAATATCTTCATATTTCATGAAGTTCTCACAGTACGAATGTTATTAAATATTCTGTATTCTGTTTACATAGATAGCATAATTTTAATTATTTCTGATATAAAAAAAAAACTGTTTTTTTTTTCCAGTAAAATGATACAAAGGCAAATATATTCAGTTAAAATGTTAATAAAGAAAGTATTCACATTTTGGTATCATTTGGGCAGCACCATATTTCTCAGATTGTATCTTTTTTACTCTTGTTTCTCATTAAATTGGACATTCTCTAGTGAAGGTAACAATCAATATAATGAAGCTAATAAATTAATCTCACAATAGAACATCAGTTTACAACACTGAAAATTGTTACAACTTCACTTAACTGTGAGTTAAGTTTCTAAAGATGTTCTGTCTTAGATATGTACTGAATATGCTCTCTGAAACCAAAAATACAAATTTCATGGGGCCTGATAATTTACTTGGAGTCCTAATAAATAATGCCAAACATGCCTTTCTAAAGTCACTCCTTAAATTGTTTAACCTTTGCTTTGCTACAGGATTTGTTACTGAAGTATGACAAACTGCAGTGCTCATACAACGGACTCAGGAAGTTATAGATCCATGAGTCTGACCATTCAGATCCACAAAGCCATGAAATATGTAATATCTCACCTTATAAACTATGACATCAAACACCTTATCAGGGTAGACCCACATCAGTTAAGCTTTATCAAAAGGAGATCCTGCCTTCTTAGATTAGTTAACTTCTTCAGAAAGGTCACACAGACTGAAAGACAGTGGGCATTCTGTTCACACGGTTTATTTGGATTTGGCCAGCGTATTTGACATAGTACTTCATAATGGCATAGTTAATATGCTAATTGCCTATCTATAAAAATGGGTTCCCTACAACCTAGCAAGATGGTAACATTTTGAAGCAAAACTCAGTACAGCTGATCAAAAATCATGTAGTGAGGTGGATAGCCATCTGGCTGAAAGATAGAAGCACATAGTTAAGGTAGAAGGCACTTCATCAGAAAGTATCAAAGTAACTTGTGGTATGCCCCAGGGCTCAGTAACGGGACACCTCCTTTTCAGCTTCTAATTCGTCAAAGTCCAGAACAGGAATCAGAATCCCAGTGCACTAGAGAGAGAGAGAGATAAATGCTTATGCTGGTGATTGGTGCAGTGTGGTTTGTCAAATGATCATGACATTGAATGCTTTGTAAACTGGCTTTTTTTGTTGAAATGCTAGTTTATTGAAAATGTTGACATTTGCTTTGCGGGATTGCTACACAAGGGGAAGTAGGATTTTGCCCTTTCCCCACTATTGTGCATTCTCAGAGTAGGTATATATGTTTCTCAGCATGTGAGGTGGCACATCCAAACCCCCACCCCATTCCCATGGGAGCTGCAGGGAGACTTGCCTCTCTGCATAAAATGTTATTATTTTTTTTTTGATGAAGCGATTTTTAGCCATTTGTGGTCAGTGTAGTGCAGGGTGATGTAGAGGGTTGGGGATTTAATGAACTATAATAACTGGTACAGACCCTAGGTCTGTATTAGTGGAGTTGACTGACTTGGAAAGATACAAGAGAAAAAGAGGATGGGGTCCTTAATGGTACAGAATTCAAGGCAGAGCCCACCCTGTGAGATCCTATAAGAACATGAGTAAAGGGAGAGTGCTTTAAGTTTTCCTAGTAGCTCAGAGACTTTAGGCCAATGCTCTCCTTGGTTACGATCCTCTGGAACCTTTCTAGTTGCTTAATATACATGTTTACAAGCCGTTAGTGAAAACGTTTGGATACGTATGTTTGATACTTCAGTACATTGATATTTAAATTGTGAAGTCACCAGCATGGTGTCTGTTAAAGCATTTATATATTTGGATTTGCTTTATTACTGCAGTAATGGACTTTATCCAGAATTCCTAGTTCTTTTTTTACCAAAGCTTCTGCTTGAACTTTATAGTTAAAATAATAAGAAAACTTCATGCTGTTCTACACACAGTACTTAAATGTAAAGTGCACTGTAGATCAATTAAAAGCTCTAAAAGCTGCCAAACACCTTGCCCTTCAGAGAGTTTTTCCCTGTTTCCATAAGAAAGACAGGATTAAATGAGGTTAACATTAAAGAATATCTTTTAATAAACTAACGAGACATAATGTATAGCTAATAACTCACATTCCTTGATTCTACAGCACTAATTTGTAACTGAAACACATCTTGTGCTACCAGAAAATATACCTTCATATATTATAAAACATTATGCTCAATGCTCTGACCACGACCAGTTATTGTATATTCCTGTATTCCTGAAATGAATGGAAAGGAATTCTTCTCTTCAAATTTGCTGTTGAGGTTATATTCTTGACATCCGTTCCTTGAATGCACAAAAATCTGGCTTTGATCAGATACCTTGCAATGATCCTCTACATTACATCTTGTTTTAAGTTTTAATGTATCTTAATTTAAAAATGTGTAAAACCATGTTAATAATATCAGAC
>NC_056733.1:1144741560-1144791560 GCF_019279795.1 Protopterus annectens | reverse complement strand
TTTTTTTTCCAGATCTTTCTAGCTCTGTCACTCTGTAGAATAAGGTTACAACTGGGTTGAGATAGTCAAAGTGAAAAGTTAGGTTTTAGTCTAATTTTTCTGATGGTTGCCAGAGAGTTTTGAGTATTAAGGAAGATTTTGTTGAATTTGGAGATGGCTTCATCAAGCACAAAGTTGTATAAAAAGGACCAGTTGAAAGAGGAAAGTATATTATTGAACGTGGCAGGATTGGAGTTGGAGAGTTTGTGTCAGTCTTTAAAATGGTGGAGTCTATGTAGTTGAAGAGAATGTCCATGAACTAGGGTAGGAAGATGGTCAATTCAGAGAATCTGGAAGAGTACAGGGATTGTGATAGAGGTTTGGGTTGGAAGTAAGGATCCAAAATCAAGAATTGTTCCAGTGTTGGTATGTTTATCATAGCAAGTGGGAGAAGAGATGAGCCGAGAGAAGCCTTAGAGGTTAATGCAACTATAGGGAGAGGAGGAGCTGATAGTGGCCCAGTTGATATTAACATCACCCAAGATAATGGTCTCATAGATGATGTTATAATAGATCCAAGAAAGAAATTGGTCCAGGGTAGGAATGTTATTTCTGGGGGGGGGGGGTGTAGATGGCAGCAATAGCAATATTTTTGTGTTTATTAAGTTTACAATTAACTATTAGAATTTCAGGGTGAAAGTTATGAGAGGGTATGAGAAGAGGGTGAAGTGAGAGTTATTCTGAGTACAGAATTACTACACCTCCCCCTTTTTTAGAATGACGATCAAGTTGGAAAATATTATAGCTTGGGGAAGGACTTCTGAGTCAGATATATGTGGTTGTAGCTAGGTTTTAGAGAGAGTGAGAATGCCAGGGGTATGCTGAATGATCAGGGAGTAAAAAGGGTTCATTTATTAAGTTATACTTTGTATAGTAAGAGAGATTATTGTCAGAAAGTGGGAGGTTAGTAGAGTCTATGGAGGTAGCCAGGGAAGAAATGTTGGGTAGAGTAGGAGAATATGGAGAAATGCTGGAAGTATCAATATAGCTGAGGGTAGGACAGTCCTTGAGAGGCACTGGTCTGGGGTGAATATTACCAAAGCATATTAAGTTGAAAAGGAAAAATATCTTAGAGTTCACAAATGGGTAGAGTGTTGAGTACTTAGGTCTGATTATATAATGAAGAGAAGTAAGTGGGAGGTGTTTAACTTTCTGAAAAGTTGTTGTGCAGTTAGAGAATAGTGAGGGAGCAATGGAGAAGTTGATAGATGTTTGTACATCAGGGTGTAGCTAGGGGACAGTAGGTCATAGCATAGTTGTGGTCAAAGAGCTATGATAAGAGGTAGAAAGTGCTAGAATAAATAAGCAGGAGGAGCAGAGGAAGAGTGAGATCATGTTTGAAAGGGGTTGGTGAACAGCTGAGAGAGGGAAGAAATGAGTAGTAAAGATGTCGGGAGGCAAGGAATGTAGATGGGAAAAGGAATAAAGGTGAAAGAGGGGAAAACTGGCTGGAATTGAAGATGAGAGAGATAGGGGAAACTGTAGAATAGACAGAGTTAACTTTGAGTAGTTGGAGGGTAGAGTTTGTAATTGAGATAGAGGATGTGTTTAATTAGGTTAAAGTATAAAGGTAATGCAAGTGGGGGGGTGGGAATGGGGATAGGGTAGGGGAGCCCAAGTGGCGTGAGGGCAAATAAAACAGGCTGAGCCCTGATGCCAAAATAACCAAATTCTAAAGAAAACTATCAGTTACAGCGGTCTGCAGCAGGTTGTTGTAGATGTAGAACTTGTAGCCACTGTGTCCAGTAAATTACAATACAAGAAATGGTATTGTAATTGTCTGTAGTTATTTCTTTAGCAACCTGCATGCACTAAAGTATGGATTGAGATGAAAATCTAGTTGAAGAGGGTGGGGGGGCTGAATCTTAGAGAGCCCACTCATGTGCACAACACTTGCAAAGTATTGATAGGATTAATGATACAAAGTAAGCCATATTTTCTTTTAAGGTAGATTTGGGTCTATGTTAGTAGGAATTGGACATTATAGATAAAGAGATTATGGAGATTTATGTGCAACACTTGTAAAAGGATGCATCACTGTCACACACGTTAAAAACCTGAATAGTTCCCCTATTTGCAAACAAAACACACCCCTTGCCTGCATTTTAATATTCATATTCCTTCATCAAGGGTTCTGCCCATCCTTGATAAGAACACTGAAATCGAACTGAATAATATTGAGACACTCCTGTTTCTTCTTCCTACCAAAGAATCTTACCATTACAACTTATTGCTTATAATGCTGCAATAAAACATCTCCCCCTTTTGAGCCTAGGCTATGAAGAGCTGTACCAAAAATGTACACACCCTTGCTTAGAGTTATAGCTGCCTTATTTACTTATATTATTTGATGTGGTTTGTCCCACTAGATGTAGCCTGTTATTAAAGAAGATGCAAGATGGTATTCATACTAAATAGGACTAACTGGGTTAAGATACTGGGAAAATTCCCCTACTGTTTTCAGTAAGTTACATTAGATCTTTTACAGGCACTTGAGCTACTCCAGTCCATGTAGATAGATCCTTAGCTGAACAAAACTGAAGGAAGGCAACTCGGGGGAACTTTCTCCCCTCCCCCTAAGATGGAGGATCTATACTGGAACATGATTCAAAATACTTACTATGGGGATAGATTCCTCATCCTTTAGATGTTCTCATTATAAAAGGTCAGTGTTATTGCTTGAAAGCTAGACTATTTAGTGAAGCACAGCATATGTACAGCACTGCTGCTACATATCCCATCTTCCACACAGAGCTCTGATATGTCTTCTGTGTTTCGTTTACAAATAAGAACTGGCCTACAAAACTTTCCACTTCAGGCTAATCATAACTGAACCTCAGTTAGGATGACATCAAAGAGGTATTTGTATCTCAGTCTTTCTGATGAATACTGGCATATTCAGAATATTTCTCTAAATATTGATTTTTGTTTTATTTAACTATAAATTTACATGTTGTGTATTCATTTGCCCATTATGTGCTTATCATCACTTTAATTGTATGGTTATCTTTTTATCTGTTTTGTAACAATGATAGAAAAATGCTCTTGTAGTCTCATCCACCTGTCTGTCACATAAATAAATGTAAAATAAATAAAACACTGCATCATCATTCTGTTACTTAAACATTACTTTGTCTGTACCACCTGCATATCACAAAACACAGAATATTTGGCAGTGCTCACACTGGTGTGTTTCCATTATAATGCTACAATAACTCATAAGCCTCTCCATCTTGAATATGACAGTGAATTTAAAACAGGTTATAGCAATTTACTTTTGAGGAAACTTCTATCATCTTCCCTGGATTAGAACTCTGACTTTGCAATTTGCTATGTAGACTGTAATGTGAAATATGATTCAAAAAGATTGTTAGGTAAATGTGTACCTTCAAAATGTAACCCATTTGGAGCCTATGCAGTGAAGGTGAAATACTACAGAGAAGAATGCTTACATTCAGGTAGTACCTGACCGATTACACCAAGCATGGCATGAGAACAAATATGAAAAAAGGTGCAAATTAAACAGTTGAAAGAATAGAATAGATCAGGAAAGGAAGTTACATAAGATAAGCAGAAAGGAAATAACTACATAGGCAAAAAAATTAAAGGGTTCTTTAGAAAGGTATAGATCAAAATGAAAGATGGGCAACAGAACTAGTAAGGAAACAAGTAAATCTGCCAAAGTTATAGATGATTGTGTCACGATGGAGTCACTTATAAACTCACCTCAAAGAAAATTCAAGACATGAATTTCCTGAATCCATTTTGAGACCACATTGGCAAATAGTGATGATCAGTGACCATATCATAATTCTTTGGTGTATATTGAACTTTAATTGCCTCAGTGTCGTACATCCTATGGAGAGAGAAGATAAAATATGGGAACAGGAATAGTTTTATAGTTTTCTAGTTTTCAAAGCTGTCATACAGTGCTGCTGCATAGACAGCTGGCAAAAGTGGTCTCCCTCAGATGGACAAACAGCTTTAAAATCTGTTACACTTCAGTCTGCCATACTTTTTTATGTATGTGTGTGTCTTTGTCAGAAAACAAGGCATATTGCAGCTTTAAATGCTGTGAAAATGTTTCAGACCCTATTCTGTTGTGGTTGCTGGTAATACTGTCATGTAAGACTAGAGCATGGTAGCACTAAATATGCTTAGCAAAGTTGTCATTGTCCATGTTTCAGAATATAATTATGACACTCTGTGCACTAACTTTTAAAATATGTCTGATTCATTAGTAAAAAAGGAGATGACAGAACTTAACACATGCGTTAATGTGGCAAACTGAGAAATATCTCATGGCTCCAACCCTCTTGGTGGCCCCAGTTGCCAGAAAATATAACATGATAAAAACCTGTGCTTTTTAATGAAACATGAAGTGAGCAGGATGAAAAGATGGAAAGATGATAAACTCCCTTTTTCAACTATCTGAGCTTGCAGTTACATTACTAAGGTCAATACAATTGTTTTGGAATTTTGAACAGGTTACCCTATTGTCACAGCTCAAGGCTCAAGTACCATAAAGCCTCTGTTATCTTTTGATCTTGAAAATAATAAAAATAGTAACTGCAGTGACAAAAGAAATAGGGAAATAAAATTATAATTATACAACTTACACTATGTCTGCTTGGCTTGGGAGGACTACTGTGTTGTTATATCTAACAAAGCTGAAATACATCATTGTGGCAGTTCTAGAGTTGGGACTGGAACTGTGGGGTTATGTGACACATATGAAATACATTAATGTGGCCTTTTAATCAGAGTCAAATATCTGAGATATAAACAGACAGCAATGTGGCAGTTATTTTGTATACAAAGGCTATTTGTGTGGATAAATGCAACTGACCGTCCTGTCATATGATCAAGTTCAACTCTCTTTAGCCTGGATTTACAGGACTAATGTGTATTTACATTGATGGTTCATCTCTCAAGCCCATGCTTACACTTATCTAGGCTATCAGAACTTGTCAGAGATTTAGGATGCTTGGCTAAGCTTAAAAAAGACCCTTATGATTGTTAGCCTAGTAAACACCTATGATCCTATTTGTGAAGCATAGTAAAATAATTTACTATGGCTAATGTGTGTTTGGTGAAACAGAGTTGAAGTACATTGCAATGGCCATTAATATTTTGTCACAGGTAGACATCTAAGGTATACAGTGTCAATGAAATGTCTATCATAGCTGCATACATGGGCTTCCAGTAGATGTAAATGACTAATACTGCAGCTGTTTGTTCAAGTTAAATAGCTATTACTTTGGCTGTGGAAGATAGTGTATGAAGCAAGCCTTAGTACTTTACTGTAGCTGCTATATGCTTTTGTAAAACAGCGTTGAAATAAAATATTGTGGCCATTATTTGTTTGTTTATTTATCTATTTATTTAAATACAATCAGACATCTGTGGTGCATTTAGTAAACAGAGTGGCTATAACTGCTGAGTATATATGGGCTGGCTGGGTGGATGAAAATGGCTGACACCAGCTGTCATGTGATCAAGTTAAAAGGCATTTGTACACAGTCAACAAAGTGGTGATAATGAAGGGTAGAAGAAGGATATCACCCTGTAAGACTCAGATCTTGGCTTCATTAAGTTGAAGTTTGCCTATTATAAATAGTTATGCACTTGTATTTTTCATAGCATGATTACATCTGTCAAAGTGAACTTTCCAGAGAATGTACGTGGGAGATTCACTGAATTCCATAGCATTTGTACAGAATCTGTAAGGAAAATGGCATTTGGTTTTGTGAACAATAAATGGGGACGTGGCCTGTCAGAGGTGATTTGGGCTCATCTGATGGTAACACAATGCATCTCAATGGTAGTACTAAGAGAATGACAGAAAAAAAGGTATGAGCAGTTGATCACAGTTGGAAGTAGAAGCTTTTATAGGTGTGACAAGGAAATTGAATTCTCTACAAGGTGAATTATAGCTAGATAAAAAGGAATGCTTTGTGCAGGGGCACTTAAGAACCATTTTAGGTATGGAATGTAACAGAGGAAGTCTTGTGGTCATTGGAAGGGAGTTAAGATGGGAAGGGCTAGAGATGTGAGAAAAGAAAGGGAAGGTGTTGATCTAAAGAATTCAGAAACAGTAGGAATGTAGGAAAGGTTCTCAATATGGGAAAATGTAATAGAACTGGGGAGGGTTACAGATCAGCAATTATGGATTTTAGATCACTGCTACCATACCCCACATACCCCACAAAAGTTATTTACAGAATGGAGGCTACCACAAAGGAGTTGTTGGAAATGAGAATAGGGAGTCACTGCTACCATACCCCACATACCCCACAAAAGTTATTTACAGAATGGAGGCTACCACAAAGGAGTTGTTGGAAATGAGAATAGGGAGGGGATTGGATAATACACATGTTCTGGAAGTGTTCACGGGCTAGGGTATATCTCTAATAGAACTTAATAAGGTGCTAGGAGAAAATGTATGAAAAGTGCCTATATTGGAGATGGAAGTTTTGGATATTGGAAGTGTATGAGGAAAGGTAATTGATTAATCCACAGAATAATCTGGCATTGTGGATAGCAGGGAGTGATGTAAGAATACAGCTGGTATAGGAATGGCGGATATCTAAAACAGCTCCTTATGTGCCAATCATAGATATACTTTCAAGGTTTGTGGAAGAATGTTTTGTTGTCTAAGGCCTCAAGGCTAACATCAGAGATCCTAAACAGATGGGTTAAGTTATTTAAAGCTCTGGGATTCCTAACTGATTTTTGTAAGAGTGCTTGCATTAGCAGTCGTGGTAAAGTTCAAGGACGTTGTTCAAAAGTCTGCTCTACACATGTTAATAGTGTACATAACTACACAGTTTGTATAGTTCTTATGTTTAATGTCAGAATCATTCTTTTTGCTCAAAGTGTAGATACTCTTACTATATAATATTTTTGTTTATGATGGTTATACAATAATAAGGCATGCAATTAAAAAATAAAAAATGGCATAATTCTGGCTACATGGGTTGTCTGTGGATGAAAATGACAGATACTGCAGTTTAATCAACTTAAACAGTCATTAATGTTGCTTTGCAAGACTAGTGGACATTTGTGTGATTTTATTTTTGAATACTTGTGTTTATATGAAATAAAAACAAAGTATATTACTTTGGTCATTTTTTAATTGGAGTCAAACATCTGAAGTGTATACTGTCAAAAAAGAAGCTATAATTGCTGAGTACAGGGATTAGTTACATCAAAGTCCCTCATTCTTAAAAACTTCTTAATACAATGGGAGTTTTTATATTTCTGCTCCAGTATATATATATATATATATATATATATATATATATATATATACTGGAGCAGAAATATAAATATTATATTAAGAAGTTTTTAAGAATGAGGGACTTTGATGTAACTAATCCCTGTACTCAGCAATATATGGCATGTTTTCAGTAATATGTATTTTCAATTCAGTTATTAAAGTAATAGAATGGAGAGGGTCTCACCAGAGTTTAAAAAGTACATCTGAAAGAGATGAAATAAAAGCTGATGAGTTAGATTTAGAATGCCTTCAAGGATGGTAGCCTTCAGAAAATACCGATTGGACAACGGAATGGAGGAATTAATAGCAAATGGAAACAGTGGTGAGAAAAAGAAGAGTGTAAGTTTAGTGCTGGGTACATGTTGCTCATCTTATATGCATTAAGAAAATGATGAGGCTTGGGCGTTCGTTTAAGTAGCATACAAGCACATCAGGATGGATGGCAGGAACATTGAACTTAAACTATCTAACTAACTGACTGACTACATACATGCATGCTCTCTCTCTCTGGCTGCTCACTCAAAATGGCACTCTTGCTTGCATGTGCTCACTACTTATATGCATGTGCCCATTGACTGGAATGCTGTTTAAAGGTATATCACACACTCTGATCTATATCCTCCCTCTTTACTGAGCTGTCTCATATAAACAATGACATTTGAATAGGCATGCAATTACACAGACACTAATAAAGAAAATAACAGACATGTCCAGATTGCCGTGGACCTGGAGCTAGGTTTTGAGATGCGACCTGATCTTGTAACATAATAGCTAGAACTGGGTTTAGCAACAGGGACAGTCACCGGGAATGTTCTGCTTGGTGACTGTCAGGGATTTACTCAGGAACAGGGAATGCTGACGGAATGCACTCTGAAACAGGAACATTGGACAAGTTACTCTGTGAACTAGAGTCTTTGTCACAGGCAATCTTCAATAGCTCGAGAGCTGTTTACTGGCTTGAGGCTACCCCATATCCCATGATGCCTGGCGCTAGCTACCCAGATCTCGTTTGCCGCTTCAGCTGCGAGGTTGTCTTACTGGTTCAGGCTCGTATATTTTTATTGTATTTTCTATATTTACTTAAATTTAACCTTTTTATAGTGTACCTAAATTCTTTTAGTTGTACTACCTTCCTATAGCTATAACCTTTCAGTAGTATCCTGTTTTTTTTGAAAACTCATTTTACTTAGAGAGTTTTCCCCTCCCCCCTCCTTTCCCTTTCACAGTAGCCATTTAAATTAGAGGCTAACCTTCTTTTTTTCTTCTCTAGTTTAAAAAAAAAAAAAAAAAGAAAACGTTTTTAGGTAGATTTGTTCTTCTTTTTGAGTAGTTTCTGTCTAGAATACTTAGACTTTATTTAATTTCAGTGTGCTTGTTGGGTGTGGTAACTGTATAGTTTTGTTAATTAGTTATCCCTGCTAGCTTGTTTTCTTTTTGTGTGTGCGTGTTTGACCTTGGTGTGTGTTGTTAACATGTCCAAGGATACTAAAGTATCTGGATTCAAGAAGTGTGACTCATGCTGTCAGAAGATGTCTCTGACAGATGGTCACACTTCTTGTGTCTACTGTCTGGGCACGGTGCACCTGCAGGACTCTTCTTCAGTTTGTCATGCATTCAGCCCAAGAGTCCTGCAGGAGCACAAAAATAAGTTAATCCTTCAGGGTTTGCTTAAGCCCCAGAATTCACCGGCCAAGGCTCAGCCTGTGAAATCCTCCAAGCCACCTAAGTCTTCGGCTCCTAGTTTTGAGCTGTCATTGGGTGAAGCACTACCATCCACCTCGGGTCCGGCTGGAACCGATGTGCCTCCCTCCCAGTCGGCTCAAACACGTACTTTGTAGCCATCTGGGAGTCGAAAGAGATCTAGGTCTCCCACCTTGGAGTCGATACGCTCGGCTCCACAGTCACCTCTGCTACAATCGGAGCGCAGTCATAGGTCCTCTCACTCCTCTCGGTCCTCTAGGCTTTCAGATCATGATTTGGAGAGAGTGGTCAGTAGGTTGTTGAAATCGCAGGCCCTAGCT
Source organism: Protopterus annectens (assembly GCF_019279795.1). Taxonomy (NCBI): domain Eukaryota; kingdom Metazoa; phylum Chordata; order Ceratodontiformes; family Protopteridae; genus Protopterus; species Protopterus annectens. The sequence goes on along the minus strand of NC_056733.1, from coordinate 1,144,782,218 downwards.
AAAATGTTGTCCAGCCCCCCTCATCAGGTGTCGTCTCCATCCACTTCTGCAGATATTCCTCCTCCGATTCCTCCCTTGAGCTTAGAGCCAGAATTCGTTGGGGATCGAGTCGTGGAACCATCGGCTCTGATACCTTCTCCTTCGGTTCCATCTTCGACTCCAATCCCTTCCATGGTACCATCCTTGGAGGGATCTAGGTGCCGGAACTCCCTCGTTGGCTCCGAGGGGGCGAGTGGCATCGGACCCTTGTCCGACCCCATTCTCCCCCTCGGAGCTTCGGCGCAGGTGAGCTTGGCTCCTACATTGGCTTCGGAGCCATTCCCCTTGGTGCAGAGAGGGATTCTGATTTCTTCAGAACCAGAGTCTTCTCTGCATCCAGGCAGGGATGCCTTCGAGTTCATGAGGAGTGTGCTGGCCCCTGAGTCAGTTCCACGATCAACCCCATCAGCTCCTCCCCCTATGGTGCCTGCGTCTGCCTCTGCCCCTCCTCCAGACCCCAATCGTGGGGAACCAGCTCTCCAGGGCACCCCTTTGGGTGTTTCTTCCTCTTCTGAGGCCTCCTCTGATCACTCAGAGGAGCCACCTCGTAAGAGGAAGTGCAAGAGGAAGCACGTTGACTCCCTTGAGTCTGTCACATCAGATACCGACTTAGAGGATTCGGAAGGGTCCCCGAGATCCCCCTCTGAAGATTTCTCCTTTTCAGACATCCTTGAAATGCTTAAGCAGAGGGGGAACTGGAATACCCTAGCCCCTTCCGAGGATGAGTCGGTATTCCTGGATGCGTTTGGTTCCCGACCTTCCATCTCCTGGGTGTCTCCACCTTTCGACCCACTTATGTCTGTGGTGGCTCAGAAGGCGTGGTCAACTCCAGACACAGTGGAACCAACCCCCAGGAGACCTGCTAAATTTATAATTGCACCTCAGGACAAACAGTTTTAATGAAGGGCGTACCTGTTGATGCCATGGTGGTAGCAGCAGCCACAAAGAAAGAGTTGGCAGAAACTTCATCATCTGTCCATCCCCCTAACAAGGAGTCTAGGACTATGGACAGATATGGGAAGTGAATGTTTGCTTCAGCGACCTTCTCTATGAGGTCTCTGAATTATTTGTGCCATTTCACCCGCCTTCAGGGGGCTCTCCTTAAAGAGCTTGGAGATATCCCCCAAGATCCATCAGCTGAGGGGGCTCAAGCTAAGGTAGCCTTCCAGCTGGCAACTCTGAATTCAGTTGTTAACTCCTCCATGAGGCTCATTTCTTATACAGCCAATGGTGCGAGTAGAGCCGCAGGCACAGGTGTTGCCCTTAGGAGGCACGCATGGATGTGGCTATGTAATTTTGTGGAACCCTTCAGAGCGTCTTTCACCAATGCCCCCTTTGATTGTTCAGCTCTTTTTGGATCACAGGTGAAGGACGCCCTAACCAGGTGTGAACAGGAAGGCAAGACTCTCTCTGCCATGGGAGTCCATTTTGCTACTCCTTCCGGACCATACCCCAAGGGTCAGAAGAGTGGAAAGATGTGGTGCCAGAAATCCCAGGGAGCCTTGCCTGACACACGTGATGAGTTCCCCTCCAGGGGCAGAGGAGGGAACAATAACAGACGCTGCCCTCGTGGCAGAGGGGGTTCACAGAACCAGGGCAGCAAAGAATCCTTCTCTGAGAACCCCTTTCAGCATCCCTGAAGGGTTGCCTGGCTGCCCACCTCTGGAGGCAGTCGGGGGAAGGCTCTCACTGTACCCCAAAGCCTGGCAAGATCTAACACAAGACAAGTGGGTACAGTCGATCATATCTGGAGGTTACAGAATTCCCTTTGCTCAGCCCCCGTTACCATCAAGCAAGTCCCTTCCAGATGTTCCACCCAATCTAAGGGACCAAGCAGCCAAAGAAATTTCAAAGCTGCTACACAAAAGGGTCATCCAGGAAGTCCCAGCAGACCAGCTCGGATCCAGAACTTACTCAAGGTTCTTTTTGGTACCAAAAAAGACAGGGGACTGGAGACCCATTCTGGATCTCAGCAGATTAAACAGGTCTGTACAAAGAACAAAGTTTTGGATGGTCACGCTACAGTCCATTCTACCCTTCCTGGGTCAGGACAATTGGATGTGCTCTATAGATCTTCAGGATGCATACTACCACATTAAAATGGACAGGTGCACCAAAAGATTCCTTTGCTTCTGGCTGGGAGCCAGTCATTATCAGTTCAGATCTCTGCCCTTTGGTCTCACCACAGCCCCCAGGGTGTTCACCAAATGCATGGCAGTGGTTACGGCTCACCTGAGACGTCAGGGATTCCAGGTGTTTCCATATCTAGATGACTGGCTCCTCACTGCTACCACCAGGCATCACCTCCTGCAAGCCAGAGACTACACTATCAAAACTTGCTCCAGGCTAGGTATCACAATAAATTTCAAAAAATCTGCATTGTTGCCCTGTCAACATATCACTTATATAGGTGCAAATTTAAATACAAGGAACATGTTTGTGAGCCTTCCACCACACAGGGTATCACTAATTTGCCAGCAAGTGCAGATTTTATTAACATGCAAAAGGATTCAAGTCAGGTTCGTCCTCCGAACACTGGGTTCCATGGCATCAGCAATTCTTCTTGTTCCCCTAGCCCGCTTTCATATGAGAATCCTCCAGTGGCTCCTATTCACACAGTGGTCCTTCCAACAGCTTCCCATGTCTCACAAGACTATGATCACAGAAGCATGCATCTAAGACAGAAAAAGCAGTGGCTTTTGGCATGAGGGCAGCAACCTCTTTAACTGTGCACATTGGATGATGAGGCCTTTTCACTGTTTTGTCCAGATCTCTTGGATCAATACATATTCTGATATCATCTGAGCTTTCCTTATGAGGTGCTACCATGGAGGATACGCATTCAGTAGGTTCTTCTACTGGACAAATTACTCCTAGCTGCACCATTTTGTCTAGCTCAGCTTTGACTCTGTTCTGCATAGCTACTGGAATATTCCGTGCTGATCTGATAACTTGGTTGACCTCTCGGTCTAACTTCATAGAGTACACAACTGGTAGTTTACCTATATTGTCCGCAAAAATATCAGCATAATCAGAAAAAAAATAGCTTGGACTAAATTTGAGCTGTTGTCATGCAGGCTTACTTGGTGGACCTTTTTATTATATGAAAGCAGTCCCATTTTCAAACTGTCTCTGAGGCCTAATAATGATGGCACATTTCGAAAAACTGCAAGTCATAGCTGTTCCCAGCAGAGTAACATGAAAGCACTACTGAGCCTGCAGTTTGAATCTCTTCACCACCATAAGCAGCAAGCTCTGCACACTTTGTCCAATCAAGTTGTTCTGCAGCTTTTACTCTAGCAAACATTTATGCTGGCATAACATTGCACTTTGAGCCAGTATCTACTATGAGCTCTACAGGACTCCCATTAATCCAAACAGCACAAAAAATGTTGTTTCCTCACAAATCTACTGCATTGACTGTTTCACCAAGCACAGACACACCATCAACATAAAAAGTAGGGTTGCAGCTTTCTAATTGATCAACTTGCCTCATGGAATGCCCTTTTAATTAAAGAATACCCCTTATTTAATTTACAAAACCTTTTGAAATGATTCCACTTATTGCAAGAATGACACTGCTGACCAAAAGCTAAGCACTTTTCTCATTTGGGTTCATGATTACCACCGCAATTATGACAGTTGGCTATGAAGTTTGCTATGGGTTTTGCTGAGACACCCCTGTGCTTTGCAGCATGCACCTGAGGCCTTACTGAAGTAGCTCTGGGTTTTACTGAAGTGGCCTTGCCCTTTGGCCTTTATCTTTTAGCTTCATACTGCATGCTATCTACATGAGCTACGAAGGTACTGGAAGGCATGCTTTCTCATTTGTAGCATACTTGTGTGCCTTTCTGTACATTTGTATATCTGACAAATCTCAATGGCCTTATGTAAAGTCTTGAAGCAAAATCTTTTTCACTGTATCATTATTAATACCACACACAAGCCTGTCCTTTATCAACACATCTCTTAAATCACCAAACCTGCATGTTTTAGCCTTATTTCTCATGTCAGTTATATATGCTGCAAAAGTTTTGCCAGGCTTTTGATCCCTTGTTTAAAACAAGTGCCTTTCTATTGTAATATTCGTTTGGGGTTACAGATGTCTCTAAATTTATGTTTTAAGCACTCTGGGTATTCCTGAATTTCAGCGGGTATCACAATATGGTGGTCTTCCACCTCCCCTGCAAACACAGCAGGTGCAAACCTAAATAAACGCTGTCTTTTAATGGCTTTTGAACCAGCTAAATTAAGCAAAATAAATGCTTTTGTACACGTCTTTGTCAGAAAAATGTAGCCTGTATGAAAATATCACATTCCTGCTCAAACACTCTCCAGATTTCTGCAATATTGTTATCAAACACAAGCAGTGCGGGTCTGCAAAATCCTTCTTCTATGCCCACAGACTATAGTAAAACACAATGTCTTGGCCCTTGTAATTATGTCTGAACATTCACAAATACCAGGTACTTGTAATAATAGTCACATGCACAATAAGCTCTTTGAAAGACTGTAATCTGTGAAATATTCTTTGAAATAACTGTACTGTAATACTGCACACACTTGCAAACACTTTGCACACTTTGGATATTGTGAATAGCTTTAGTCAATACGAAAAAGTAGCATATAGCAAAAAAAACCCAGTAATTTTCCTTTCTTTTGTACATTTTATGTGATTTGGATATTATTTCAAATATTTTCATAATTATTTTGCATATTTTTATCAATATATCACAGTTTCAGAAATTTTGTTTAATAAGAAAATCATTTAGAGCGTTCTGAGTGCTTCATTTTATATTTGTAGCGAAAGAAATCATTTAAGTGAGTTTTAGTACCTGTAATCTGTTTCTGACCTGTTTTTTGAGTCATTTGAGCAGTAGAGGTGATCCACTTTTATATATTCTTCCAACTTTAACTGATTGCCTCATGGCTGTAACTCTGGATCCCATTCTGACACCATATCACTTGTCTTATGTGCATTAAGAAGACAATGAGGCTTGGGTATTTGCTTAAGTAGTTTATTGCCTATAAACACATCAGGATGGATGGCAGGATGATTGAACTTAGACAAACTATCTAGCTAACTGACTGACTGCATACATGCATGCTCTCACTCTGGCTGCTCACTCACTGACTGACTGCATGCATGCATGCTCTCACTCTGGCTGCTCACTCACTGACTGACTGCATACATGCATGCTCTCACTCTGGCTGCTCACTCACTGACTGACTGCATACATGCTCTCACCTGGCTGCTCACTCACTGACTGACTGCATGCATGCTCTCACTCTGGCTGCTCACTCACTGACTGACTGCATACATGCATGCTGTCACTCTGGCTGCTCACTCACTGACTGACTGCATAAATGCATGCTCTCACTCTGGCTGCTCACTCACTGACTGACTGCATGCATGCATGCTCTCACTCTGGCTGCTCACTCACTGACTGACTGCATACATGCATGCTCTCACTCTGGCTGCTCACTCACTGACTGACTGCATGCATACATGCTCTCACTCTGGCTGCTCACTCACTGACTGACTGCATGCATGCATGCTCTCACTCTGGCTGCTCACTCACTGACTGACTGCATACATGCATGCTCTCACTCTGGCTGCTCACTCACTGACTGACTACATGCATGCATGCTCTCACTCTGGCTGCTCACTCACTGACTGACTGCATACATGCATGCTGTCACTCTGGCTGCTCACTCACTGACTGACTGCATGCATGCATGCTCTCACTCTGGCTGCTCACTCACTGACTGACTGCATGCATGCATGCTCTCACTCTGGCTGGTCACTCAGAATAGCACTCTTGCTTGCAAGTGCTCAGTACTTATATGCATGTGTCCACTGACTGGAATGCTTCTTAAAGGTATATCACACACTCTGATCTACAGTACATTCTTTTTAAATCTCCTGTTAAGTGATACTACAGTCATAGATCAGCACTGTACACAATAATTAGCTGTCTTTGGTGGTCTGGACAGGATGTGTGCATGAAAAAATGATCTGACAGAGTGATGCAGAGTGATGCAGAAAGTAAAGTTGCCACCTTCCAGTGTTTGGTTCTTTGGTTGAGTTCTTGCCTGTGATTCTTTCCATATGAAGTTTGCGTGTCTTCGCTGTCACTGCATGGATTTTGTTCAGCTGAACTGGCTTCCTACATGCATCCTAAAGGCATGCCAGAGCTAACTTGGCATTCCTCCAACTTGTCTCTATGTAAGCATGCACTATGACTCTATGGGTGTGCATGTGTACATGTGAACATCTTGTGGTATCCTTAACTTGTCAGGATCAGTATTAATATGTGTATACAAGTGTGAAAAAATATTGATTTTATTTGTGGACATACACAATATAGGTTCATAGGTTCATAGGTGGATACTAGGCTATCTACCCTAGGGCATTTATAAGCCTAGCCAGAGTGTATTTGGCTTACGCCTCCCTATTAGATTAGCCTACTGTGCCTCTGTAAAGTAGGTCACAGAAGGTACCCTTTTAAGATTAGTTTACTGTGTCTCTGTCTAGCAGGGACACAGGAGAGATCCTAGGGGTAAATTTGCAATTTCCCATCCACGCGTCCAAATTTCGCTTGAAGAGGGTCAGCGAGGGGCTATGTCTAACATGAATTGGGATTCTATTCCAGAGTGAAGGGACCCTCTGGGAAATTAATCTGTCCCTCCAGCATGTCCTATTTATTTTTGTGCTGAAGTTTAGGTCCTTGGAGCGTGTAGCTCTAAGGGACTTGGATTTTTTGAGGTGGAGCATGTCCATTAATTCTGGGTTTGACATGGCTTTGTACATCAGGCATAGACTGCCTCTGAGTAGGTGGTAAGCAACTGAGTAGAGCTGAAGTTTCTTTAGTCGAGCTGCATAGGACATCTGTTTGTAGGCCATGATCCTCTTGGTGAGGTACTTTTCGGGTCTCTCCAGTTGCTGCAGGTGTCGGGTAAGGTACATCCCAAAAGGGGCATTGTATTCAATTATGGGCCTGATGAGTGACGAGTAGAGGGGCACAATGACCTCTCTTGATCTAGATGCGAACCCTTTCGTGATAAGGTGGGCTATATAGAAGGTCTTTCTAACCACTTTGGCAACGTGATTATCAAAGGAGAGATTACTATCTACGTTGGTCCCCAAATCTCTAATTTCTTCTTCCGTACTTAATGGATTACCACCTATGTGGTAATTTGTGGGCACCTTGTTTTTCCCAAAGGGGATGACTATGCACTTAGCATTTAGCTTGAGGCCGTGGTTCTGGCACCAAGCATCCGTCTCTGTGAGACCCTTTTGGAGGATGCTTGTGTCAGCTGGAGATTCGATTATGGCCCCCAGTTTGCAATCATCTGCGAACTTTGTCAGCAATAATCCCCCCGTGTTAGCCTGAACCTCAGAGAAGTATATACCGAACAAGAGAGGTCCCAGAACTGAGCCCTGTGGGATGCCACTTGTAACTGGTTTGGATTTGGACATGGCACCTGCGATTCTGACCGTGTGGGTTCTATCTCTGAGCCAGTTTGCAACCCATCTTGTGATATAGGGGTTGATATTTAAGCTGGTAAGCTTATTTATGATGCCCGAGTGGGGTATTGTGTCGAAGGCTTTTGCGAGGTCCAGGTAGGCTGTGTGGACTACCTTGCCCTTATCTATGGCTTTGGTAACTGTTTCAAAGAAATCAACTAGGATTAAGAGGCAAGATCTGCCCTTAACAAAGCCGAATTGGGTAGGGTCCAGTGTCTGGAGGCTCCCAATGTCTTTGTTTATGAGTTCCATGATAATACGCTCCATAGCTTTACAGACCAAACTAGTCAGGCTTATGGGGCAATAGTTTCCGGGGTCCGTTGTGGCACCACCTTTGTGGAGTGGGACCACTGTTGCTGTACGCCATTCTTTGGGTACATATCCTGTAGTTAGGCTAAGTTTGAACAGTGACTTAATGTGAGGGTTCAGTTCTTCTTGGAGCTTGTGTAAGACAAAGCCTGGGACATTGTCCAGTCCCATAGATGCTGTGTTTTTTGCTTTGGAGAGGGCAGCTTTCACCTGTGCATCTGTGATGTCAGGGAGGTTACATTCAGTTGGGATAGGCATTTGCTCCTTTGGGGGGGAGAAGTTTGCACTGAATCTGTCTGCCAGGATGCTGGCTATGTCTGTAGGTTTGGTATATTTTGTACCATTATGCAACAATTCAGAGCATATCTGGGAGTTTCCGCCCATTTTTCTGACATAACTAAAGAAGCCTTGTGATTATCTTTAGTGTCTAGGGCAATTTTTCTTTCGAAACTGGCCTTTGATGATTTTATGAGGGATGGAAGTTTCTTGTTAATACTGATCAGAGATGCCTTCCCTTTTTGGGATTTTGCTCTGTCATGTAGTAGCTTCCTCCTTCTGTTGTATAGCTTATTTATGGCCGGAGTCCACTAGACCGGTCTCCTGTTTTTGGAGGAGTGAGTCTTGGTTTTATTTGGGATAGCACAATCCATGCATTCCTGCAGATGCTCATAGAATGCATTTGTAAAGGATTCTGCGGCTTGGGCTGTATTATCCTCTGGCCCAGGGGCTTTGAAGGATTCCACCTCAGTCTTGAGAAGTGCAAAGTTGGCTTTGGAGAAATTCTTTACAGTGATTTCCTTGGCTGGGGGTGGGGACGGGATATGGATGTCCAGGGAAATTTGTTTATGGTCTGATCTTACCAATGAGGGGTTTACCTCTGGTGTGGAACATAGAGTCCCCATGTTGGTGATGACCAGGTCCAATATGTTGTTCCCTCTTGTGGGAGTGGTGATCAGTTGTTCCATTGCATTAGAGTTTATAAATTCAAGGAACCATTGGGCGAGGGTGTTTGAGCTTGAGTAGTTTTCCCAGTCAATGTTTGGGTAGTTGAAGTCACCCAATAACATAGTGTTTGGAGAGACCTTCATATTCTCCAGTGTTCTCAGGAATGCCAAGTGGGGTTCCTGTAATAGGGAGGGTGTTCTGTAGCAGGCTACAAACTGAAAGGCAGTTTTGCCCACTGTTAGTTGCACATGGATGGTTTCCGATGCTTCGTGCAGTGCCACTAACTTGGAGGTGTAGGTATCTTTGATGAATATAGATACTCCCCCTCCTTTTGTGCTTAGGTCTGAATTTTGGGGCCGAAACGCATGGTATGAGTTATAACCTGGTAGTGCTGGGGTGCTCTCAGGAGCCTTGAACCAGGTTTCTGTTACTGCACAGACATCGCTTTTCTCCATACTGAGGACAGTCTCGAGTGCTTGCATCTTGAGGTTTAGACTTCTGGCATTGAGTAGCATTACCTTTAGTTTTTTTATCTTTGGGTTGTCTATGGAGGTGGGTTTGTCCTTTGAGCCTTGCCTAAAAAGGCACTATGGGGGTGGGAAGAGCCTTGGCCAGTATACAAAAGCCTAAGGGTGACAGGTGCAAGCCGTCCCTAGCGAAGCAATGTGGCTTGTCGAGCATGTCATCCCAGGCTGACAGACACTGGATCCCCTTTGAATGACACCAATACTTTAGCCAATTGTTGAAACTGATCATTTTGTCTTTATACTGTGGCATCATTCTTGGTGAGGGCAAGATGCTACTCAAGGTCAGGGACATACCAGCCTGGGCTACATGGTCAGAGAGCTCTTCTATGTCTCTTTTCATGTAGTCCAGGGAGGTATGTCTCAGGTCATTCACACCAGCATGGACAATGACGGAGTCATACTTTTACTTGCTTTGGAGTGACCTGAGTGCTTGTGTTATGTGGTGGATCCTGGCACCCGACAGGCAGCTTACAGTGACCTTCTCCTTGTTCAGTCTGGTGAGTGGGACGTCAGTGTGCCGGACAATAGAGTCCCCTATAACAAGTGTATTTGGTGTGTTGTTTGGCCTTAAGGGCTGTGACTGTGAGGCACACTGATTTTGTGAGATATGTGATTTGTGGGTATTGTTGAGGGGTGGCTGTTGCTTGGATATCTGCTTAGGAGGTCTTTGCTGTTTTGGCAGATTTTTATTTAGAGCCTCAGTATGTTTTGTGTGTTTATGTGTTGGGTATGCAGATGCAATAGGTCTGTGTGAGACTGGATTTGTGATGTGGGTGGTTACCTTTTCCTCTTGACTGACTGTGCCAGTCTTGGGTTGAGAGAGCTCTGCTTCCAGTTTGGCTGTGTAACTGCATCTCTCACATGTATTAGAGTTTGTTGGAAGGAGGAGTGGGTTGTCTTTGTACATAAGGCAATTGTAACATTGCCTCAAAATTCCCAGATTCACCAGCTGGACTGGAGAGTAACCTTGAAACTGACCCTTGGGCATACCAGATTAGTATAGGGAACTGCTTTTTTACTGATCAGATTAGGGAAGGGAACTGATTTTTCACTTGATCAGGAAGGACCAATCGGGAGTCTAATACTTATGAGAAGTCAAGGAGGGTGCAGTGCTTTAGTTAGTTGGTGTTTCCTTATAAGAACTGAGCAAGTGCAGGGCTTTAGAAAGAGAATAGAGTGATTACTTTGAGAGTTTGAACAGTTCTAAGGGAAAAAGTGAAGAGCAGACTTTGTGGAGCCTGGAATAGTTTAAACCTGTTTAGGCGGCGCTGCCTGAGGCTGCTCAGTGCGCAAAACCGCACAAAAAGAGAGTTGTAGGGTTTTAAGAGAGAGAGATCAAGGAGTTTAGAATTGACCCAAAATGGCCAATAAAACTACAGCTTCTAGGTAGTAACCACTCCTCCAGGGACAGGCAGGCTGTTCAGTGTTTACCACTGCAACTGGTAACACAGAGACTTCCCTTTAGCCCAAGCAAGCACTGGCCTTCTAGAAACTTCCAAACAGTTCAGAACAGCAAATCTGTAACTGAACTTTCTTAACTTTCAGAAAGTGGGAAAAAAGCAAGATTTTTTTTTCTTTTTGTTGTAGTTTAAAGGTAGTAGAGATACACAGGCAGCAAAATAATCACAACAGTGCAATAAATGACCCCACACTTGAGTGCTAGGCCAAAATCAGGTAAAATGCAGTTTTTAGAGAAAAAAACAATTTTAAATTAAGTGCAACACATGAAATGTAGTAAACAGGCTCTAGATGTGTTCCAAGTACTGTTTCTGTTACAGATATAAACATATAGACAGCCATATACTTAACTCTTCTGACTAACATTGAAAAAAAAAAATGCGGTTAACAAGTAATTATCTTTAAAACATAAAGCAGAAAATTCAGAACAGAGCATATAGGTCCTTGGAGTTTCTGAGGGCCTGACAGGCCCAAGATCACCTAGATTTTGACCCAAGCTTAGTAGCAGCCCCATCTTTATCTTCTGCCTGGACTCCACCTAGTCTAAAACTGGTCCTGATAGAACAATGGTGAAACTTGAGATGACAGAACACAGACTTCATCTGAGGACATTAGAACTTGAAATGCTATACGATCCAAGTCACATGTGTATGACAGCAGCAAGCGCTGGGCTCTCTGTCTGGATAAGTGATGAATTGTGTTCCGTCTTGGAAAGAGACCACCCCAGGGGGTGATGTTGGATGCTAATACCAGGAAGGAAGGAGAGACATGAGCCATAGGATGATGAACCAAAAAGGAAAAGTTTCTTAAAATTGGCCTTACAATAATGCAGAGGTGGATTAAAGTGAATAGACTGGAACCAGTTAGTTATACATCAAATAATGTGTATGACTGTAATTGGAATTCACTGGAACCAGTTAGTTATACATCAGATATCAAATAATGTGAATAAATGTAACTGGAATACACTGGAACCAGTTAGTTATACATCAGATAATGTGAATAAATGTAACTGGAATACACTGGAACCAGTTAGTTATAAATCAGATAATGTGAATGAATGTAACTGGAATACACTGGAACCAGTTAGTTATACATAAGACAATGTGAATGAATTTAACTGGAATACACTGGAACCAGTTAGTTATATATCAAATAATGTGAATGAAAGTAACTGGAATACACTGGAACCAGTTAGTTATACATCAGATATCAAATAATGTGAATGACTGTAACTGGAATACACTGGAACCAGTTAGTTATACATCAGATAATGGGAATGAATGTAACTGGAATACACTGGAACCAGTTAGTTATACATCAAATAATGTGAATGACTGTAACTGGAATACACTGGAACCAGTTAGTTATACATCAGATATCAAATAATGTAAATGACTGTAACTGGAATACACTGGAACCAGTTAGTTATACATCAGATATCAAATAATGTGAATGAATGTAACTGGAATACACTGGAACCAGTTAGTTATACATCAAATAATGTGAATGACTGTAACTGGAATACAGTGGAACCAGTTAGTTATACATCAGATATCAAATAATGTGAATGAATGTAACAGGAATACACTGGAACCAGTTAGTTATACATCAGATAATGTGAATGAATGTAACTGGAATACACTGGAACCAGTTAGTTATACATCAAATAATGTGAATGAATGTAACTGGAATACACTGGAACCAGTTAGTTATACATCAGATAATATGAATAAATGTAACTGGACTACACTGGAACCAGTTAGTTATACATCAGATAATGTGAATGAATGTAACTGGAATACACTGGAACCAGTTAGTTATACATCAGATAATGTGAATGAATGTAACTGGAATACATTGGAACCACTTAGTTATACATCAGATAATGTGAATGAATGTAACTGGAATACATTGGAACCACTTAGTTATACATCAGATAATGTGAATGAATGTAACTGGAATACACTGGAACCAGTTAGTTATACATCAGATAATGTGAATGAATGTAACTGGAATACATTGGAACCACTTAGTTATACATCAGATAATGTGAATGAATGTAACTGAGAAAAAGAACAAAAGTAAACACCAAATGATAAAAAACTTAGAAAAAAGTATCCAGCAGTATTAAATGCATGCCAGTTCAGCTAGCCTGCAAAATGATGGTACAACGATTTGGCAAAATTAGCAGAATGGAGTGGCCACAACAGAGACGACATGCATTGCACATTCATATGAAGGGGGAAATCTAGTAAAATTCTGTCCATACAAGAAATATCCAAGTCACACAGGGGGCAATGTAGTGAAATTCTGGTCATACAATAAAAATCCAAGTCACATATGTATGACAGCAGCAAGCACTGGACTCTGTCTGGATAAGTGATAAAATGAATCGTGTTCCGACTTGGAAAGAGACCACCCCAAGGGGTGAAGTCGGGTGCTAATACCAGTGACAGCAGCAAGCACTGGACTCTGTCTGGATAAGTGATAAAATGAATCGTGTTCCGACTTGGAAAGAGACCACCCCAAGGGGTGATGTCAGGTGCTAATACCAGTGACAGCAGTAAGCACTGGACTCTGTCTGGATAAGTAATAAAATGAATCATGTTCCAACTTGGAAAGAGACCACCCCAAGGGGTGAAATTGGGTGCTAATACCAGTGACAGCAGTAAGCACTAGACTCTGTCTGGATAAGTGATAAAATGAATTGTGTTCCGACTTGGAAAGAGACCACTGCAAGGGGTGATGTCGGGTGCTAATACCAGTGACAGCAGTAAGCACTGGACTCTGTCTGGATAAGTGATGAAATGAATTGTGTTCCAACTTGGAAAGAGACCACCTCGAGGGGTGAAGTCGGGTGCTAATACCAGTGACAGCAGTAAGCACTGGACTCTGTCTGGATAAGTGATGAAATGAATCGTATTCCGACTTGGAAAGAGACCACCCCAAGGGGTGATGTCGGGTGCTAATACCAGGATGGGAGGAGAGACGAGTCATAGCATATTTGGAAGGCTAGAAAAGATATATGCTAAAAACCGATGGAACTGTAGATATGCAAGCTTTATAAATCTATAGATCCTTTACTTATTTGAATTCTTTACATATAATTTACTGCTCTGAATCCTTTTCCTTAACTGCCTTGTTTTGCTGTCACTGATTTGTTGTTAGGTCCTGGTTGTATTTGAAAAGTATTTAAGGACCAGATCACTTAAACTGTTTTACAAAAAGTTATAAAAAATAAATAAATGGTCAGATTTGTAAAGTAAAAAAAAAATAGTGGTATGAATATTAATCATTCCCTACTTATTAGACCCATACTTTCACCAAGATGCTTTTCTATTATTTTGTATCCTGTCTCTTTCAGTTATTTGAGTAAAAGTCTAAAGTACATTTCAAAACTGCAAAGGATCCTTGCATTATTGCACACAACGCTGCATTTAAGTAAAAGTTCCTCTGAACAACATGCTTATAATGAAGTATGAAATAAGGACATACCTCTCAACGTCTTAGCACAAGAAATCTGGGCAAAGCCTAAAATAATGGGGGGGACAAAAGACTCAAAATAGGGACAGATTATAAATATTGCTCATAGACTTAGAAAGTTGCTAGAATAACATTTCCCTTAGCAAGCATTTTCTGAAGGAAATGAAGTCTGAAGTCTTAGCAAATAGTGGTATGAAACTGAAATGTATGGCATTATTTAGTTATTTCAATCCTCAGTTCTTTGCCAGAAAACCACAAATTTTATGAGAAATAGGCCAAAAATATGAGGCAAAAATCTGAACATTCTGCAAAAATCTGGATAGTTGAGAGGTATGACCTGGAGCATAGTAAAATGTATAAGTTGCCATATCTGCATGTCATGAGCACTGCTAGTGGTGAAGTTACTACTTGGCAAAGTATGTTGAAATGCACACTTAGAGCGTGAATGTCCACAAATAAATCCATATACTTATATCAACAGCCCAGCTGGAGAATAATTTTAAGTAACTAGATTATCTCTTGGTTTGTGTAAGCAAAAACTCTGCTCCTAAGGCAAGCTTTTCTGCCTGGCAGTGAACCCAGGTAGAACTTGATATCACTTCTTACGTAAAAAACAGCTGCAAGCACAGCTGAAACTGAAAGCCTGGGCTCTACTTCCCCAATGCAAAACCTAGCAACTGCCACAACAGACGCAGTCTTCTTTTGTTTTGAAATTAATAATGCACTGCTTAGCAAATGCTGTTTGTAACAGATGACGAAAGCTGCAAAACCAGTTTACATGTATCACATTCTCAAAAACTGGCAGATCTTGAAATTTGTTGAGTAAACAACCATTTTTATTGAACCAGCTGAGACTGGCTTAATCATCACCAATCCTATTTTTGTTTTGTTGTTAAACTAACTGATATAATGTAGTAGCTTGATTCATCTAGGTTACATTTCACCCTACCCCTGTCCGGAGCATCTTTCTGTTTTGTGTCAGAGACTTGATTACCCATTACACACACAATCCTTGTGTAGAGATTAGCTAAAAAGCCCTCACTATCATTCCTTCCTACCACAACAGTTACTGGGCATAAATCCCCCAAACCAAATACTGTTGCCTATCCCTCAAAAAAGCAAACTAGTCATCCATAAAAGAAAAAGCAAACTTCTTAATTGTGTCACTGTTATTTCACCTAGTTTAACAAGATACCCCACATCTGTCAAAACTATTCCATATACAGTGGATATAAAAAGTGTACACACCCCTGTTAAAATGCCAGGTTTTTGTGATATAAAAAAATGAGACCACAATAAATTATTTCAAAACTTTTCCCACCTTTAATGTGACCTTTAACCTGTACAATTCAATTAAAAAACAAAAAATCTGTTAGGGGAAATTATAAAAATGAAACAATGTACAATAAGCTGGTTTCTTAAGTGTGCATACCCTTATAGGTTCATAGGTTCATAGGTTCATACTAGGCTATCTGCCCTAGGGCATTTATAAGCCTAGCCAGAGTTGTGTGGCTTTCACCACCCCTTAAGTTGAAGAATACTATACCCATTAGTTTGCCATGCCTCTGTCCAGCAGTGATACAGAGATGATCCCCGGGGTAAACCTATGATCTCCCATCCACTGGTCAAGATTCCTCTTGAACAGAGCCAGCGAGGTGCTCTGTCTCACATAGACCGGGATTCTGTTCCACAGCATAGGGAGTCTTTGGGTGATGAATCTGTCCCTCCAGCACTTCCTATTTATATTCGTGTTGAGGTTTAAGTCTCTTGCTCTTGTGGCTCTGGTGGATTTGGATTTTTTGAGGTGGAGCATGTCCATTAATTCCGGGTTGGACATGGCCTTGTATCTCAGGCACAGGTCACCTCTGAGCAGACGGTATGTGACTGAATAGAGCTGGAGTTTCTTCAGTTGGGCAGCATATGGCATATTTTTGAGCCCCTTTATCCTTTTGGTGAGGAACTTTTGGGGTCTTTCCAATTGCTGCAGGTGTCGGGTAAGATACATTCCGAATGGGGCATTGTACTCAATCATTGGTCTGATAAGTGAAGAGTACAGGGGAACAATGACCTCCCTTGATCTGGATGTGAATCCCTTCATAATCAGGTGGGCAATGTAGAAGGTCCTCCTAACCACTTTGGCAATGTGAGTGTCAAAAGAAAGGTTACTGTCAACTTGGGTCCCCAGGTCCATGATAACCTCTTCTGTGCTTAATGGATTGCCATCTATGTGGTAACTTGGGGTTACCTTGTTTTACCAAAGGGTATGACTATACATTTTTTGGCGTTTAGCTTAAGGCCATGGCTCTGGCACCAGTTATCCGTTTCTATGAGACCTCTCTGAAGGATATCTGTGTCTGATGGATTTTCAACTATGGCGCCCAGTTTGCAGTCATCTGCAAACTTTGTCAGCCACAATCCTCCTATGTTTGCCTGCACTTCTGAAAAGTAGATGCCGAACAAGAGGGGCCCAGGACTGAGCCCTGTGGGACACCGCTTGTGACCGGCTTGGAGTCTGACATGGCACCAGCAACTCTAACCCTGTGGGTTCTGTCCTTGAGCCAGTTTGCAACCCATCTTGTGACATATGGGTTTACATTTAAGCTGGTGAGCTTTTCTATGATACCTGAGTGGGGTATTGTGTCGAAAGCTTTTGCAAGGTCAAGGTAGGCTGTGTGAACTGCCTTACCCTCATCAATGGCCTTGGTGACAGTTTCAAAAGTCGACCAAGTTCAAGAGGCATGATCTGCCCTTGACAAAGCCGAATTGGGTAGGATCCAATGTCTGTAGGTCCCCATGTCTTTATTTATGAGTTCCATTATGATCCTCTCCATAGCTTTGCAGACCAGGCTTGTTAAGCTTATGGGGCAGTAATTACCAGGGTCCATAGAAGCACCGCCTTTGTGGAGTGGGACCACAGTTGTCGTGACGCCACTCTTTGGGTACGTATCCTGTGGTAAGGCTAAGATTAAACAGCAGCCTTATGTGTGGGTTTAGTTCCTCATTGAGTTCATGTAGCACACAGCCGGGGACACCATCCGGTCCCATTGATGCTGTGTTTTTAGCTTTAGAGAGAGCAGCTTTTACCTGGGCATTTGAGATGATTGGGAGGCTACACTCTGCTGGGATAGATATTTCTCCTTTTGGCGGGGAGGGAGGGGAGAAATTTTCACTGAACCTGTCTGCCAGTATGTTTGCAATGTCTGTGGGTTCAGTGATTTTTGTATCATTTTGGACTAATTCTGAGCATATCTGGGAGTTTCCATCCAGATTTCTAACATAGCTAAAGAAGGCCTTATGATTGTCTTTTGAGTCCTTGGCGATTTTTCTCTCAAAGTTGGCCTTGGATGATTTTATGAGTGATCGTAGTTTTTTACTAGTATTGATCAGAGATGTCTTCCCTTTTAGGGATTTTGCTCTATCTTGTAGTAGCTTTCTCCTCTTGTTGTAAAGTTTGTTTATGGCTGGGGTCCACCAGATCAGGCGCTTGCCTTTGTTGGAAAGGGTCCTGATTTTATTTGGGATTGCTTGATCCATGCAATCCTGGAGGTGCTTGTAGAAAGCATTTGTAAGGGATTCAGCAGCGTGGGTTGTGGTTTCCAATGGCTCAGGGGCCTTGAAGGATACCACACCAGTCTTAAGAAGTGTGAAGTTGGCTTTTGAGAAGTTCTTCACTGTGGTCTTTTTTGTTGGGGGTGGGGGCAGGATGTGGATCTCCAGTGAGATTAGTTTATGGTCTGATCTCACCAATGAGGGATATACTTCTGGTGTGGAGCATTTTGTCCCCATGTTTGTGATGATCAGGTCTAGTATATTTTCACCTCTTGTGGGAATGGTGACAAGTTGTTCCATAGCATTTGAGTTTATGAACTCCAGGAACCTTTGGGCTATGGTATTGGGGCTTGAGTAATGTTCCCAGTCTATGTTTGGGTAGTTGAAGTCACCCAATATGATGGTGTTTGGAGAGACATTTATACTCTCCAGTGTCTTCAGGAAGGCTGTGTGGGGTTACTGAGTTTGAGAGGGTGGCCTGTAACATGCTACAAACTGTAGAGCAGTTTTGCCTATGGTTAATTGCACCTGAATGGTCTCTGATGCTTCGTGAGTTGCCACCAGCCTGGAGGTGTGGGTATCCTTGATGAATATGGATACACCCCCTCCTTTTGTGGTACGGTCCGGGTTTTGGGGCCGGAAAGCATGATATGAGGTAAAACCTGATAGTGCCGGGGTGCTCTCAGGAGCCTTGAACCAGGTTTCAGTCACAGCACAGACATCAATGTTCTCCATACTGAGGAGGGCTTCGAGGGCGTGCATCTTGAGATTTAGACTTCTGGCATTGAGCAGCATTACCCTTAGTTTTTTTTCCATTATTGTTTTCTAGGGCGGTGGGTTTAGAATTTGAGCCTTGTCTAAAAAAGGCACTATGGGGTGGCAAGAGCCTTTGCCAATATCCGGAAACCCAGGGGTGACAGGTGCAAGCCGTCCCTTGTGAAGCAGCGTGGTTTGTCAAGCATGTCATTCCAGGCAGACAGACATTGGATCCCCTTAGAATGACACCATAAATTAAGCCAATTATTAAAACTGATCATTTTGTCTCTGTATTGTGGCATAATTCTTGGTGAAGGTAGGATACTGCTCAGGGTCAGGGTCATACCAGCCTGGGCTACATAATCTGAGAGCTCCTTTATGTCTCTTTTCATGTAGTGCAGGGAGGTACGTCTCAGGTCATTCACACCGGCATGGACAATGACTGAGTCATACTTGTACTTGCTGTGGAGTGACCTGAGTGCTTGTGTTATGTGGCGGATTCTAGTGCCCAACAGGCAGCTTACTGTGACCCTCTCCTTGTTCAGTCTGGTGAGTGGGACGTCAGTGTGTCTGACTATGGAGTCACCTATGACAAGTGTGTCTGGCATTGTGTTTGGCCTTAAGAGCTGTGACTGATTTGCACACTGACTTTGTGATCTATGTGTTGCTTGTGTTATGTCATGAGGTGGCAGTTGTTTGGGTGTCTGCTTTGGAGGCCTCTGCTGTTTTGGTAGATTTTTGATCAGTGCCTCTGAGTATGTCTTTGTGTGTTTATGTGTTTGATTTGTAGTTGTGATAGTTCTATGTGAGACTGGGTTTATGGTGTGTGTGGTTACCTTCTCCTCCTGTCTGGATTTGCCAGTCCTGAGTTGAGAGAGCTCAGCCTCCAGTTTGGCTATATAGTTGCATCTCTCACATGTATTTGTGTTTTGTGGGAGGAGGAGAGGGTTGTCTGTGTACATGAGGCAATTGTAACATTGCCTCAATATTCCCAGATTCACCAGCTGAGCAGGAGAGGACGCTAGCAACTGACCCTTTGACATGCTAGAAGAAATGAAAAAGTTTGCTGTGTAACTGAGTCAGAAAGGACCTATAGGGAGGTGGGTACTCAAGGGGGTTTTAAGCTAGTGAAGTACTTTGTATAATACAGAAGTGCTTTACCTGACTAAAAAATGCTTTAGGAACAAGTGCTGAGCTTTAAAGATAGAGAATAGACTGTTTAGATTACAAGTAGAGCAGTTCTAAGGGAAAAAATGAAGAGCAGACTTTACGGAGCCAGAAATAGTTTAACCTTGTTTAACCGGCGCTGCCCGATGGTGCTCTAGTGGCAACTCCGCGCTAAATGCAGAAAAGGCAATAAGTCAGTAGTACAGGCTAGCACACTTTAGTGGGCAGCCAAACAATTAAATTAAACAGCAAACAAACACTTTTAGACTTGAATTAGACTAATTTCGACTAAAATGTACTTTTAAGTGCAGATAATAAAAAATGCAGTAAATAACTATGAAAACAGTTAAAGCTTGCTCTAGGTAAGCAGTAGAAGGTAAAACAAATATAAAAAACAGCAGGATAATTAATCAGGAAAGCAGTCGCTTTTTTCCGGAGCATCTTTCTGTTTTGTGTCTTAAACTAATACTTTGTTGAAGCACCTTTTGATTTAATTACAGCATTTGGTCTTCTTGGGTAGGAGTCTATCAGCATGCCATATCTTGACTTGGCAATATTTGCCCACTCTTTCTTGCAAAAGCACTCCAAATCTGTCAGATTGTGAGGGCATCTCTTGTGCACAGCCCTCTTCAGATCACCCCACAGATTTTCTATTGAGTTTAGGTCTGGGCCATGGCTGGGCCATTCCAAAACTTTCATTTTCTTCTGGTGAAGCCATTCTTTTCCTTTCTAGCAGATGCCTGAAGGTTTTGGGCCAAATGTGACTGGTATTTGGAACTGTTCATAATTCCCTCCACCTTGACTAAAGCCCCAGTTCCAGCTGAAGAAAACCAACCCCAAAGTATGATACTGCCACCACCATGCTTCACTGTGTTTTTCTTTTGGTGATGCGAAGTGTTGTTTTTGCGCCAAAGTACCTTTTGGAATCGTGACCAAAAGTTCAACCTTGGTCTCATCAGACCATAACACATTTTCCCACATGCTTTTGGAAGACTTGATGTATTGTTTTGCAAATTTTAGCAGGGCCTGGATGTTATTTCTGTGTAAGAAAAGGATTCCATCTTGCAACCCTACCGCATAGACCAGACATATGGAGAATGCGGGAGATTGTTGTCACATGAAGTACACAACCAGTACTTGCCAGAAATTCCTGCAGCTCCTTCAGTGTTGCTGTAGGTCTCTTGGCAGCCTCCCTGACCAGTTTTCATCATGTCTTTTCATCAAGTTTGGAGGGACGTCCAGTTCTTTGCAATGTCATTGTTGTCCCATATTTTCTCCACTTTTTGATGACTGTCTTCACTGTGTTCCATGGTATATCCAATGCTGTGGACATTTTTTGTCCCCTTCTCCTGAGTGACACCTTTCAACAATGAGATCCCTTTGATTCTTTGTAAGCTCTCTGTGAACCATGGCTTTTGCTGTAGCAGGCAACTGAGTAAATTTCAGGAAAATCCTACTAGGACAGCTGAACTTTATGTGGGGTTAATCAGAGTCTCTTTAATTGATGGCGGGTGTGTACCCAAGAAGACTGAATGCTGTAATTAAATCAAAAGGTGCTTCAGCAAAGTATTAGTTTAAGGGTGTACACACTTAAGGAACCAGCTTATTTTACATTTTTTATTTTTTATATTTTTTCCCTTAACAGAATTGTTTTTTTTTTTCAATTGAATTGTACAGGCATGGCTTAGTGAAAATCACTTTGTGCGTGGTCCTGGGTTTGAGCCTTGCAGAGGCTGTTTATAGGGGTTGGGAGGGTGGCCTAATGGTTAAGGTATTTGCCTTGTAAGCACAAGGTGCAGGTTTTGAGTCTCACAAGGGATAATTGGCTAGGCTTGAAATGGCTCACAAGGGCAGTTAGCTTAGTACTAACCTATGAACCTACAAGTTAAAGATCACATTAACGATGGGAAAAGTTTGGAAAGGATTTATTGTGAACTCATTTTTATATCACAAAAACCTGGCTTTTTAACAGGCATGTGTACACTTTTTGTATCCACTGTACCCCTCTTACAACCTAGGAAGCAAATCCTACAATGGCCCAACACTTCAAACTTGAAGAACAAAAAATTCACTGCACTGGCCACAGGTTTTCTATCTTATCCCTCAAACTGTGGCAATCCCTTTTAACACATCCTAAGAAATTTTTGACTGTGCTACCTGTAGACTTTAATTATTTATTTATTTAACATCTATATACTAGGAAAGTCCGACTTGGAACAAAGCCAATTTTCAGTGGAGGCTCGGGGAGAAATGCTCCAAACACATGTCTTTGTAATGTGGGAGGAAACTGGAGCACCCAGAAGAAACCCACATGAATGCAGGGAAGACATGCATACTCTGCACAGAAGGCACCCCTGTCAAGAATTGAACTGGAGAACCTCTAGCTGTGAAGCAGCAATGCTACTGCTGCACCACTGCATGATCCATAATTCAAAGTCTTCCTCTTTAAGCAAGGCAAATGTAAATGCCACACCTCTGTGCATATCACCTAAACACTTCTACCTTTAAATTGCTACTCTGCTTCTCACACTAATAGTCCTCTCATATTCAGAACTCCTGCTACATGTAAAATAATACTACTGTAGATATATATATATATATATATATATATATATATATATATATATATATATATATATATATATGTGTGTGTGTGTGTGTGTGTGTGTGTGTGTGTGTAGTTAGTACAGTTTGTAAATCAGAGGTTGGTATATAGATTTTTGTCTACTGTATAGGATGTTTATTTTGTAGTGAATACTATAGTAATAAGTGGATGATTTGTTAGATTAGTAGTTGTGGTTTACATCGCAGAGTTTGTGGTTTATTTCTTTAGGAACAGTGTTTGGTTTTGGAAGTGTGATATGTTATCGTTGTAGTTATGGTGTGGTTAAGGGATTTTATCATAACGTTTGCATGACTGGTTTATGGATTTTGAACACTGGCATTTTGATTTTTCAGTGTTTTGAGTTTTTGGCATTCTGTGCTCGGTAATATGAATTTTGGTATTGTGCGTTTTCTGTGTTGTGAAGTAGATCCACACACACACACACACACACACACACACACACACACACACACACACACACACACACACACACACACACACACACACACACACACACACACACACACACACACACACACACACACACACACACACACACACACATATATATATATAACTAGGACCCCTCATGTTTTTCTTATATCTGTCTTACTTTACTTGAATGCACATGGTTTATACTAAAGCTGAACTTATTTATACATCTTATTCATTATCTTGTGGACATCTTTGTGTATATTTACTGTGCCCTTAGCTGTTGTACTATATTATCTGGGCTGCATCTGCAAATGATAAACTTTGATCAGTGTTCTGACCCAGTAAACAAACAAACAGGTATAAATACATGCATGCATGGATATATGTAGGCATGTCATGAGGGAAAGACTGTTAAATGCTCCTAGAGATTCTTTTAACATTTCCATTAATCCCTCCCAAGTGGTACTGTAAGGTTTGAGCAATCAAATGCCATAACACATCAAGGGGCTAATTAGTGTAAACATTCTGCATAAATCCTAGGAGTATTAAATTACTATCATTAAAATGAGTTTAGTTTCCAGTAATACACTGTATTTATTTTAATAAATAGCCTTTAGAATAAAATAATTCATCTGCTAATGATTTGAATTAGCAGGCTAATAAGGAACAGGAAATTATTTATAAATACTTAGTTCACTGTTAACTATCATGACAACACTAAGTTGACTGTTCCATGGTTTATAGTCACTGAAACAACTGCTCATAGCATAACATTTAATCATATTGTTTAAAAACATTAAAAATCACGATAGCTCGTTTGGTTTAGGTTTCAGTAAAACATTTTTCTAGACAACTGAAACAATTGTA
This sequence comes from Protopterus annectens, assembly GCF_019279795.1. Taxonomy (NCBI): domain Eukaryota; kingdom Metazoa; phylum Chordata; order Ceratodontiformes; family Protopteridae; genus Protopterus; species Protopterus annectens. The sequence goes on along the minus strand of NC_056733.1, from coordinate 1,144,758,544 downwards.
TAAGTTTTACACAAGCTAATGAACTTGAAATATAACAATTATGGATACAAATCTGAGCCTATATTAGTGATTTAAATCACTGCTCCTGTGAACAGACTGACGGACTACACAGATGTGAAATCTGCCCCAAAGATCGTGAAATCCCCACACACAGTTGTCTATTTTCCTTCTTATATTCTTAACTTACTACCTCTTTTTCCTGTGCCTTTATTTCCCACTGGGTCTTAAGATGCAGTACCATTTGATGCCTGGTTCCTATCATGCTTCTATATATCCCACCAGTTTACCAAATCCATGATCAATTAACCTGCCCATAATAATGTTTCTTCACAGTTGCTTTATACCTGGATGACTGAAGTTCTTTTTCAAACCTCTCCACCAATTCACCTCATTATGTTGTGCATACAGTATTTTATACCAGAAACCATCTTGCAGAAATCTATTATGGCCATCCACAACATTCAATTCCTGCATGATTCCCTGCTAGCTCTGGTCCTGATAATGATTACCTGCAGCACCTTTGCCTAGAAGACACCTGTCATATGCAGAGCACTTGCAGTAACTCTTTGTTCTACTGGGTAGTGGAGTTTTCCAGTTATTGCCTTCCTGTGTTGGCCATGCTGAAACACATACACCTGTGGGTGCTATGCTAGGTGGGATGCCAGCATTTAAGGACTCAGCCCCCCCCCCCCCATGCACCCATTAAGCTGTCAAAGCTAGTGTTACACACAGCCTTGCCCCATTTTTGAACAGCACTCATGGCCACTTGCCTTTCCACTCTTTTATACACCTGTTTATCAGTTGCAGTTAGTGATACCCACATGCTTCCCCAAATTAGATACTGCAGCCATGCTACAACATGTGGGCCTGAAACCTCACAGCCTTTGTGTCATCACTGGCATGTCCTTTACAAAGCTTCCATTGTACATGGTTGTTCCCACAACAAATGCATAAGCCAACAGTGCTGTGCCATGCTAGTTTTCCCAGTTACATATACAGTACAACATCTTAGTGCTCATGACATCACCCAAAGGTTTGTTGTTCTTCTGGGGTACTTCATAAGACAATACTCCTTCCTTAAGTCTGCAAAGCAACAATTTGATTGAACCTCCGCAGCAGTTTTTCTATTCCACAGTTGCAGATTACTGACAGGTGCTGTTCAGAATGGCACAGATGCTTTATATTGCACAAAAAAGGACAATTAACATGTTAGTTGTGCTAATAAGGATAATTAGCACCATTCTTTTTGAATCACTGCCATAGCACATTGCTGTAGCAAGACATGCTGGTAGTAGCCCTGCAAGTCATAGCCACCAAAAGGCATGTGATCAGTATGCTCACACATGTGGCATGTATAATGCTATTGTGCCAAAACGCAGTGCTATAACCATTCAAAGTACCATGGAAATGCTCTATAAATGTGTTTGTGCATATGGACTTACCGATTTGCTCTTTAAACTTATCCATGAAGTCACTATGGCTATACTTCTTGCTCATCTACATATGGATATAAACAGTTTCCCTTTTAATAGACCCGCATCTATCAGTAATTCATATACCTGGTACACTACTGTATTTATTTTATGAATCAGTTTACATCAAATGTCTCTGATACTGTGCTGTAATAATCATTGCCTCACTTAGGCCTGAATGTATAACTTTAAATTTAACTTCCAGACTTCCATGTTCCCTCGTTGTTTCTTTAAAAAGTAAAGAAGGATTTTTATTTTGTTCCTGGATTATGGCCTAAATTTATATATGTTAGACTGATATGAACTTTTTTTCTAGTTTACTTCAGTTCTAGACAACATATCTGATGAAATGGTAATATCTTATCACAGTTGCCTTGGGAAATGACTCACTAAATGAAAACTACTGATAAATACACTTGTGTGTAGTTGAATGGTGATGAACAAACTTTTCTGGGAACAGTAATATCAACAAAGGAAGCAACAATGTTGCAATCTGCATTTTCTTTCCTTGAAATTTCAGTTTTTAGGTTAAATCAGTCTTTGAAATGTTTTGATAGTCATGTTTATTTGGGTTTTAGCTTTCCCCTGTAGATTTTCTTAAAGATAGGCAAAGTTATGTGGATATGGATTAACTAGGAAGAGTTAATACTACAGGATAACAGCTTGAGTTTAATTTTCAGCGTTTTGTAAATCTATTTTGTTGTAGTAATGCAGGGGACAGGTGACATCAAGGGTATGTCCTCTGTGTTGTATGATGATGAGCAGAAAGACAGTCCAGAAATTGGATTTCACTTTCTTTGTACATAGGTTTGCGATGTTAACTTACTCAAGTTGGTCAGGCAGCATTCCAAGCAAAGGCACATTGACTTATTTACTTTAGCAAGAGCTAGTTGAACAAGGTAGTACAGGTGGAATTTTACTTATTCTGTTGTTTATTAAGTTTTTTTGTGAAAAACATGACACAGTGATAACCTGCACAGCAAGGGGTGACAGTTGTCTAATTCAAGTCTCTTGTAGGTAATGAAGTAGAATTTATGTAAAAGTTTTTTTTTTAGTTTTTCTTTTAAACATTATACTTAGTTTGCTGCCTTTTTCAGAATAAATTCATCTTGTGCTACACATATTCAGTCATCATGACCAAGACATCAATTATATTGATGTTGTATTAGTAGTATTTTTAAGATTCATCTAAAATGGTTTGTGCTTTTAATAGAGACAGATAATATTGGAGTGTCTTTAATTAGTATAACAAGAAATGTGACTATAAACAATTAGTTACTCTTTCAGAAATATGCTCAGTGCATTCTGATTTGAATTACTGTTTCAGTCTATTAGCTCATAAACACTGTAGGCTGTACAGTTCCATAAAAGGCACTGTTCGGCATATATTTCTCAAAACTACAGGCAAACACAGGAGGACTATGGCTAACTAAGTTCGGCAATGACTGCAAACTGGGAACCATAATTGACTCTCTGGCTGACACGGACATCCTTCAAAAAGGCTTTACTGAGACAGACACCTGGTGTCAAAGTCATGGCCTCAAGCTAAATGCCAAAAAATGCATAGTCATCCCATTTGGGAAAAACAAAACACCCACAAATTACCACATAGGCAGCATCCCCCTTAATACAGAAGAGGTAATAAGAGATCTGGAGACCCAGGTAGATAGTAATCTCTCCTTTGACAATCATATTGCCAAAGTAGTTAGGAAATCCTTCTATGTGGCCCATCTAATTACTAAGGGGTTCGCATCTAGAAATAAAGAGGTTATAGTGCCCCTGTACTCATCACTCATCAGGCCCATCATAGAGTACAGTACCCCATTTGGGATGTACCTCACAAGACACTTCCAACAGCTGGAAAGACCACAAAAGCATCTCACCAAGAGGATTACTGGCCTCAAACATATGTCCTATGCAGCCCGACTAAAACAACTCCAGCTGTACTCAGTGGCATATCGCTTACTCAGAGGTGATCTCTGCCTGACTTACAAAGCCACGTCCAACTCAGAATTGATGTACATGCTGCACCTAAAGAAATCCAAGTCACTGTGAGCCATGCACTCGACTGAGCTAAACCTCGCCACAACAATAAATAGAACATGCTGGAGGGATAGATTCCTGTCGCAGAGACTCCCCATGCTTTGGAACAAAATTCCAAACTACATTAGGCAGAGCCCCTCACTAACACTCTTCAAGAGAAACCTTGACGAGTGGATAGGTAACAGAAATTACACCCCTGGGATCACTTCATTGGCTCTGCTTGACAGAGGCTCAGTTAATTAATCAATGGGGCGGCCAAAGCAGACACACTCTGGCTAGGCTTAAAAATGCCCTTGGGCACATAGCCTAGTACCTACCTATGAACCTATGAACACTGACATCTCTCTTCATCCATAGCAAAAACAGTTAGTTGAAAGAGTCTGAAATAAATTATAACTTTCTCAATCAGATTTTTCATGTATATTCATTGCTGTGATTTCGGTGTCATAGGACTGATAGATTTTATTTCTTTGTCTTCTTTATTTGAAATGGCCTTCTTTTCTTGGTTTACAGATTTGATCTCTGGTGCATCCACAGGAGTCTTTTGTCATCATCTACTGGAATTTTAAATTGTTTATGGTTATAAGGGCTTTTTGCAGGGTAATGGTCATGTTTTTCTTTGCACTGCAGGAGCTTCAGAAAATAAGTGTCAAGGAGCGGAATTTATTTTGTATTTGGGGGTACAGGGTGTTCAGGCTCATGACTGTTTTCTTCTTTAGGAGTTTGGTGGATGTTGATGTTGCCTGTATGTTGATTTCCTCTCAGCTTGTAGATTTTTTGATAGACACTTCAATATTAGGAGGCATTGTACATAACAATTAATGTCATTCAAGAGTTATTAGTTGTTAGGTCTCTGGATCTGGCATCATCTACACTTAAGAAGATAATACTTTCTGATGACAAACTACGAACATGACTGTGGAAATTAGAAATAGTAGTAGTTCATCCTGCACCGATCTGGATGGTGATTCTCATGGTACATTAATACAGGATCTCAATATCAGTTTGATGTGTCTCTGAAAAATAATAACTGCAGATTATGTACTGCAAATGTTTTTTATAGTTTTTTACTTAATAAGACCTCTGATATTAGTCCATCTAGATCTCAGTTTCTTTCTATTTTGTGCACCTCAGTATACATTTTAGCTAGAAGATGTAAACAGGAAACAAACCTGTTTTATAGGAGCAGTGAAATTATTCAATCAGATTGGTTTGGTTTCTCTGACAGAAATCAAATGTGTATTTAAATAAACAACAATGTAATTGGTACAACAATTATTTCCTTTATCAGAAAATGCACAGCAGAATGCAGGATGATGCAAGTGGTTAACAAAAAGAAAAAAAGTAAAAACAAAAAAGTGATTAATTAAATATCTTGCATATAATTTCCCACCAAAGTTTTTTCTACCATTTCTTTAACACTTTGTTTACCTTAGCAACTGTTTGTCTTGGTTACTTTGCTGTTAAAAGCATTTGGTTAGAACTAGTGTTTAGAAAACAAGGACAGGGTCAGAAGTAGGAATACAGTAACAGCAGATGTTTTTATCTGTTTGATACAAATGCAGTTTAAATGTATAATTATATAGTTTATTTTAGTATAATGTTATAATTTATTTTTAAACTTCACTTTGTACTGTATATAGGATGTAGCATTTTTATTATTTTTTTTTGTAATTTTGCAAATTTAACAGATGAAAGCAGTATTTGCCTTAAATAATATACCTATCAATGTTCCCTACTAAATACTCATAGCATTGGAAATAAACATGATCAAATAAATGCTTTTCTGTCCTCTCACTAACCTCAAATTGTTGATGTCACAGAATCACAACTTAAAAAAGCACCCCTAATTTTCAGGACCTGTTCCCTACCTACAATTACTCCTATGATGCCAGGTCAAACAACAGCACAGTGGGCAGGACATTACTTACTTTATAAAACCCATCTCAATCCTATATTACTCAGGCTAATGTTAACTCAGACTCATATTCCAAATGGATACTTTTTAAAGTTCACCTTGTCTAAAAAGAAACTACTACTATTCCCCATTGTTTATCTTCCACCTCCTACTTTTATGATCAAATTTAAATACGTCAGTCTTAGCATTATTTGAGCTTCTTCAATGCATAATAATGTGGTTATCCTTGGAGATTTTAAACTTAACTTCCAAGGACCCTCTGGATTGGTATATCCAAATTCCTTACAGATCTTACTCCGATTCATCTAATTTCTGATTACCATGTTGATCTGAAGGTAGATCAACTGGTGTTTCCAAATGACAGATCAAGAATACTTCCAGCTAGATAATTAATGGCAGGTAGCTGATACCTGCCATTTAATCCCATATTTCAAATAAATTTGAGGTTTTTCCCTGCTTATAAAGAAATGTAGGGGATTTGCCCAATTGTTGTATCACATTAGTGAAGATAAACGGAGCTTTCCAGTTATCAATCATAAATCTCTTAATCTTTGTAGCTTTGTTATGGTATGGAATCACCATAGATTTACTAAATGTGCCATGTTGGATCTATCAAAACATTCTCATCATTAATAATCAGAATCAGTTGGAATTTCCATGATCTGTTTGAAATAACTTCTATGGCCACCTGATTAACATTGGATGGGTATCCCCTATCTAGGAATATTAACTTTAAAGTATCTAATTCACATGAAAAATGAAGTTGTCAGAAATCAGCCCTGATAATCAAACCATTTGGCCTTTTTAATAGATGTTTCTCATTCCAAAATAGATGGCAACTAGCATAATATAGATACCTATTAGAAAAGAAGTTCTTACAAAATATATTAGACTGGTATCTCTTGTTCATATAATCTTTTGAAAGTGTCAGATCCAAATAATTAATAAGTTCCCTATGGGTGTAACAAGTAAAGTCTAAAAAGATCCACAACATTTAAAAAATTCTAAAAATGTGCCTGTAAAAATTCCTCAGTGCCATTCCACAAAATAAAGATGTCATCCAGGTACCACAAATAAATCTTAATCATAGACCACAAATTGCCAGAGAAAACAAAATAAGTTCCACAGTATCATAAAAGATGTTGGCAAAGATGGGGGCACAATACCCCCATTGACGCATCCTTCACTTGTTTAAAAAAATCAACATTCAAAAATATATATATTTTTTCAAAACTGTCTTCATAAAATTCCTAGGGAATAAAATATCAGAGTGTTACAAGTTTTGATCCTTTAATAAGGCATCATGGAGCCATTCATGTTCCAAGATATGAGGAATAAACAAAAATAAATATTTGACATCAACAGTAACAAAATATGAATCCTTACCATACTCTGACATACCAGTAATTCTCTAGAAAAATGTCATGAGTCATTCAGTGCATGTATCTTGTCATGAAAATGTGTTTTAATTTTCCTGTAAACATAAATTGTTAAGGGTTCAATATTTGAACCCGCAGATGCCACTTTAAGTCTCAGAAGGGGATCCAAACACCATTGTGGATTGTGGGATTCCAACAAAAATGGTTGGTATTATAAGCTACTGAACAGTCAAAAATTCTATTTGTGCAGGGGAAACATGATGTTCAAAACATCACTTATTCAAGAACATATCAATTCTAGAAAAGATACATTCATTTCATTCTTAGATGCTGGAAGATGAACAGTTCATCATTAAGCAAATCCAAAATTTTTGTAGAATAATAAAATTTAACAAAATATCAAAAAATAATCCAAAGGAAATGACTAAGTATATATCGGACCAAATTTATTCCAAAATGAAATTCACAGTTATTCCTTTCATCACAATAATTTCTCTCCTCATAACTATCTGCAGTTATTTTCATATAACCTTTTGTGTAGAGAAACAGCAGCATTCAAAGGAGTATTACATGAACTGTGGCTGTAAAAGTCTATAAAGTTCACAAAACATATTATTGAGCAAAACAGCAGCTCAAAATTGATTTTTCTCTTAAAACAGTTTCAACTCTACAATCAAATCCATCAATTTAATTTCTTAGTCAGAAAAAAGTAAACTCCATCTTAAACAGATAAAGTAAGAGTTATTCTTAGATTACTCTAAATGTAGTAAATGTAGTAAAACCACCAGAAGTAAAAACAGTACCTATATCACCTTCTCATCGTCCCTGGTTTCCTTGTCCCCTCCTCAGGAGAAACTCTTGTAAGACTCACATTGTTGGTAATAAACTTGATTTGGCTGATCCAGTTGCTATTTGTTGTCCTTCTCTGTTATCCTCTCAGACCTGCCCAATGGGAGGAAATCCCCTAAAGTTCCCTGTTCATCTGTTGCCTGTAAATAAACAGTAGATGGATGCAGAGCTGTCTCAACAATCTAACTAAGTCACTTAGTTTTGCTAACAGGAGTAGGATATGCTGTCTTATTTTCATACTCATTTTATCGCATAGAAACTTCTTTTCTTTTCTCTTCTCTCTTTGAACTAATTCATTTTGAATCAACATGTGTGTTGCTTTGGCACTGTTGCTGACTAAAGGAAATTCAGCCATGGCACCAGAGATATTCCCTCACCCTCTTAAGTGCAGTGGTTACCTGAGCTACCACCAAGTCTAGTAGATGGGACCTCAGTTTAATTTCTGATCAAAAGGAGAGCGCACCCAGATCAGGATCCAGACTTTCTTACTCTGATTGGATCGCTATCCTGGTCTTTGTTTAATTAACTCTATATATCACTGGACTAAAACATTCTCCTGGCCATTTTGACTCACATGCTGACCTGTTATACTATGGACAACATCCGATTTGTGTGGCTAATTACAGTTACTTGGATTTCTCCCACTCCCCACCCTTTTGCTGTTGTGGATTTAAAAGCCAGTGTCTCTGCCTTTTTGCCTGTGAGGTAATCTCACTACCAAAGTCCCTCCCATTCCCTGTTTGATTGCTTTTGTCAGCTGTGTAAGCTACTTAACTTCTTTTCCCACCATTTTACATAGATTCATAATACTGAGAGCCCACTCAGCAAACAAACATTGTTCTTGAGTTAACCTCCCTTAATGCAAATCATTATTTTCACAAAGCTCCCATCTGCCTAGCATCCTTACCACATTCTGAAAGGTTCTGAATAAATCCTGTGCCATCCTTTGCAGATTTATTTTACTGTTTTTCACTTTATTTAACTACTTTATCTAAAGATTTTGCACGTTAAATCATTTTCAAGTATCATATCCTACTACTATCTAATGCCATATCCTAGCACTATCTAATGCCATATTCTAGCATTATCTAATACCATATCCTAGCACTACCTATTGCCGTATCCTAGCACTACCTAATGTCATATCCTAGCACTATCTAATGCCATATCCTAGCACTAATACCATATCGTAGCACAACCTATTGCCATATCCTAGCACTACCTAATGCCATATCCTAGCACCATCTAATACCATATCCTAGCACTACCTAATGCTTTATCCTAGCACTACCTAATGTCATATTCTAGCACTATATCCTAGCACTATCTAATCCCATATCCAAGCACAAATGCCTTATCCTAGCACTACCTAATGCCATATCCTAGCACTATCTAATGCCATATCCTAGCACTAATGCCATATACTAGCACTATCTAATGCCATGCCTAGCACTACCTAATGCCATGTCCTAGCATTACCTAATGCCATATCCTAGCACTATCTAATGCCATATCCTAGCACTATCTAATGCCATATCCTAGCACTATCTAATGCCATATCCTAGCACTACCTAATGCCATATCTTAGCACTACCTAATACCATATCCTAGCACTATCTAATGCCATATCCTAGCACTATCTAATGCCATATCCTAGCACTACCTAATGCCATATCCTAGCACTATCTAATACCATATCCTAGCACTACCTAATGCTTTATCCTAGCACTACCTAATGTCATATCCAAGCACTATATCCTAACACTATTTAATCCCATATCCAAGCACTAATGCCATATCCTAGCACTATCTATTACTATATCCTAGCACTACCTAATGCCATATCCTAGCACTACCTAATGTCATATCCAAGCACTATATCCTAGCACTATCTAATCCCATATCCAAGCACTAATGCCATATCCTAGCACTACCTAATGCCATATCCTAGCACTATCTAATGCCATATCCTAGCACTAATGCCATATCCTAGCACTATCTAATGCCATATCCTAGCACTATCTAATGCCATATCCTAGCAATACCTAATACCATGTCTTAGCACTATCTAATGCCATATCCTAGCACTATCTAATGCCATATCCTAGCACTACATAATGCCATATCCTAGCACTATCTAATGCCATATCCTAGCACTAATGCCATATCCTAGCACTATCTAATACCATATCTAGCACTACCTAATGCCATGTCCTAGCATTACCTAATGCCATGTCCTAGCATTACCTAATGCCATATCCTAGCACTATCTAATACCATATCCTAACACTATCTAATGCCATATCCTAGCACTACCTAATGCCATATCCTAGCATCATCTAATGCCATATCCTAACACTACCTAATGCCATATCCTAGCACTATCTAATACTGTACCCTAGCACTACCTAATGCCATGTCCCAGCACTACCTAATACCATATTCTAGCACTATCTAATGCCATATCCGAGCACTAATGCCATATCCTAGCACTATCTAATGCCATATCCTAGCACTATCTAATGCCATATCCTAGCAATACCTAATACCATATCTTAGCACTATCTAATGCCATATCCTAGCACTATCTAATGCCATATCCTATCCCTACCTAATGCCATATGTTAGCACTACCTAATACCATATCCTAGCACTATCTAATGCCATATCCTAGCACTATCTAATGCCATATCCTAGCACTATCTAATCCCATAACAAAGCACTAATGCCATATCCTAGCACTACATAATGCCATATCCTAGCACTATCTAATGCCATATCCTAGCACTAATGCCATATCCTAGCACTATCTAATACCATATCTAGCACTACCTAATGCCATGTCCTAGCATTACCTAATGCCATATCCTAGCACTATCTAATACCATATCCTAACACTATATAATGCCATATCCTAGCACTACCTAATGCCATATCCTAGCACCACCTAATGCCATATCCTAGCACCACCTAATGCCATATCCTAGCACTATCTAATACTATATTTTAGCACTACCTAATGCCATGTCCCAGCACTACCTAATGCCATATCCTAGCACTATCTAATGCCATATCCTAGCACTACCTAATGCCATATCCTACCACTACCTAATACCATGTCCTAGCACTACCTAATGCCATATCCTAGCACTACCTAATGCCATATCCTAGCACTATCTAATACCATATCCTGGCACTATCTAATGCCATATCCTAGCACTACCTAATACCATATCCTAGCACTACATATTTCCAAATCCTAGCACTACCTAATACCATATCCTAGCACTACCTAATGGCATATCCTAGCACTGCCTAATACCATGTCCTTGCACTACCTAATGCCGTATCCTAGCACTACTTAATACCATATCCTGGCACTAATACCATATCCTAGCACTATCTAATGCCATATCCTAGCACTACCTAATGCCATATCCTAGCACTACATAATGCCATATCCTAGCACTATCCATTGTCATATCCTAGCACTACCTAATACCATGTCCTAGTACTACGTAATTTCATATCCTAGCACTACCTAATGCCATATCCTAGCACTACCTAATGCCATATCCTAGCACTACCTAATACCATGTCCTAGCACTATGTGATTTCATATCCTAGCACTACCTAATGCCATATCCTAGAGCTACCTAATGCCATATCCTAGCACTACCTAATGCCATATCCTAGCACTATCTAATGCCATATCCTAGCACTGCCTAATGCCATATCTTAGCACTACATAATGCCATATCCTAGCACTATATCCTAGCACTACCTAATGCCATATCCTAGCACCACCTAATGCCATGGCCCAGCACTACCTAATGCCATATCCTAGCACTACCTAATGCCATATCTTAGCACTACCTAATGCCATAACCTAGCACCACCTAATGTCATATCCTAGCACTATCTAATACTATATTTTAGCACTACCTAATGCCATGTCCCAGCACTACCTAATGCCATATCCTAGCACTACCTAATGCCATATCCTAACACTACCTAATACCATGTCCTAGCACTACCTAATGCCATATCCTAGCACTACCTAATGCCATATCTTAGCACTACCTAATGCCATATCCTAGCACTATCTAATGCCATATCCTAGCACTACCTAATGCCATGTCCTAGCACTACATAATTCCAAATCCTAGCACTACCTAATACCATATCCTAGCACTACCTAATGGCATATCCTAGCACTGCCTAATACCATGTCCTTGCACTACCTAATGCCGTATCCTAGCACTACTTAATACCATATCCTAGCACTATCTAATGCCATATCCTAGCACTACCTAATGCCATATCCTAGCACTACATAATGCCATATCCTAGCACTATCTAATGCCATATCCTAGCACTACCTAATACCATGTCCTAGTACTACATAATTTCATATCCTAGCACTACCTAATGCCATATCCTAGCACTACCTAATGTCATATCCTAGCACTACCTAATACCATGTCCTAGCACTACGTAATTTCATATCCTAGCAATACCTAATGCCATATCCTAGCACTACCTAATGCCATATCCTAACACTACCTAATGCCATATCCTAGCACTATCTAATGCCATATCCTAGCACTACCTAATGCCATATCTTAGCACTACATAATGCCATATCCTAGCACTATATCCTAGCACTACCTAATGCCATATCCTAGCACCACCTAATGCCATGGCCTAACACTACCTAATGCCATATCCTAGAGCCATCTAATGCCATATCTTAGCACTATCTAATGCTATATCCTAGCACTGTTTAACTCTAGTCCCTAACCCTAGATTCTACCCAGGGAAACCTCTGTAAAACCGAGTCCTTAAACCCTAATAGCCCACCCTAATACTGGTCCAGACAACATAGATAAGCAATTTCCAAATGTCTACATAGCCTGCTTCATAGATATGGGCATCCTCAGACAATGAAGGAATTATGTCATGTTCACAGGCAACCTTTTAATCCTTAAAGAATCCAGCACAATATGTGAGAGATATACATATACAATTTCTTTGAAGTCAAATATCTCACATACATACAAACAAGGTTGCCAAGAACACACGCTATATCCACCACACATAGTGTCGACACACATAGACCATCTTGTGCCGCAGAACTAAAAAGCAATCTCCTAAACCTCAAGGACCTCCTAAGCCTGCAAATGGCACCGCCTATTCTCAACAATCTCTAAAGCATACATCAAAATGAATGCCAAACACCACACATATGTCTACATCCAATGGACCCCAAAAAACAAAGACCATAAGGCAAGCAAACAATTTAACCAGGACATGTGTCATAGAGAACTCCATTGTATGACACACAGATGCCCCACTCACCAGACTGGACAAGAAGATTATGGTCAGTTGCTTATCTGGAGCCAGGATCCACCAAGTTACACAGGCACTCAGGTCATTATACCACAGGTACCAGTATGATTCTATCATAGTCCGTGTTGCTATAAATGACCTGAGAAGTACCTCTCTGAGTTATATGAAGAGAGACGTTATGGACTTCTCTGAATATGTGCCTCAGACTGGTATGTGCCTTGAATTGTGCAGCATTCTACCTTCTTCAAGGAAGATGTCACAGTATGAACAAAAAATGATTGACTTTAATAATTGGCTTAGTTACTGGTGTCAAACTGGGAGATTCAATATCTATCAGCCTGGGAGGACATGGTGAACAGATCACATTGCTTTGCCAAAGATGGCCTGCACCTGTAACCCTGGGCTTCTGGATTTTGGGTAAAACATTTTCTACTCCCTTGGAGCCTTTTTTTGGCAATGCCAAAGTGACAAACCTGCTGACATAGCAAATACAACCCAAAGGAACCTAGAAGTGTTACTGCTCAATGTTAGGAGCCTTAACAATAAATACCACATCCTACAAGCTATCCTCACTCTGACCTAATAGACTTCTGATGAAGGAAAAATGGGGCATCCCACCTACCTAGATCTGGCTAAGGTATTCAGTACAATACTCCAGACAGGTATTGTGACAAGCTCACTGAACTTGCATAGGCCATTAGCTGGCACACAGATAGGACCCAAGAAGTCAGGATTGGTGAGACCATCTCCACCAAGAGGCAAGTCACCAGTGGCATATTACAGGGCTCCATGCTGGACCCGATCCTATTTAGTATCTACTTCTCTTAGGTTAAGGCTAACATCAGGGGTCTCAGGCTCATCAAGTTCATAGATGACTGCAAATTAGGAGCTATAATAAATTCTCCCCATAACACTAACATCCTGCAAGGGGGGGGGGTCTAATACAGACAAATGACTGGTACCAAAGCCATGGATTCAAACTCAGTGCAAAGAACTACATTATAGTGTCTTTTGGGAAAATGTCCACCCTGGCAAATTACTCCTTTAATAAGACACATCTAAGAGATGATCCACTAGTTAGAGATCTGGGAACATATGTAGACAGTAATATGGCCTTTGACCAACACATAGCCAAGGTAGTAAGAAAATAATTCTATGTTACCCATCTTATAGTAAGGGTATGTCATCCAGGTCCAAGAAAGTTGCAGTACCACACTACTTGTCCCTTATTAGATCCATCATTGAGTACAGTGCTCCTTTCAGCATGTACCTGACTAGGCATATGCAAGAGTTTGAATGCCCTCAGAGGTTCCTCACCTAGAGAATCCGGAGTATCAATGCATTATCTTATACAGATCGCATTAAAGCCCTGTCTCTATACTTGGTCTCCTACAGGACGTTGAGTTGCGATCTGTGCTTGGTTTATAAGGTATCCTTAGATCCAGTCCTGCTGGAGCTTTTGCATATCTACAAAATGAGCAGCACCAGAAACATTGGATCCAGCAATGTGAACTTTATTTGTGACATAAATCGAACATGCTGGCCAGACAGATATGTGTTTCAAAGGATCCCTATGCTCTAGAATAGGCTATTCATCCATATGAAGCACCATCTGTCCCTAAACGTATTCAAATGTAACCTTAACCATTGGATGGGAAATCATAATTCTATCCCCGAGCTGGCTCCCATGTCTCTTATAGACAGAGGCTGACAGTAAACATTCCCTAACTATCATACCTCCTACATAACTTTTTAGCAACCTTCTAGCTAACATACCCCTCGTAACAAACATCCCTCTCCAATTAAGATGCACATCTTACAAGGAGGGTGCAATTGGGCTGGGGTACCCTTGTCATTTTTGCATGGTCGCATATTAACAATAAGCAGAAAATGAGACGTGATGCTCCTCAGTCATTAGCATCAAGGGAGGCTATGTGGCCATCCTAGTATCCACCTAATTAAAGTTAGCTAACACTGCTAGTTCTGTCAACTGTACACCCATCTTGTATACTCTAGTCCAATTTAGCCAGTGCTCCTTGTGAATGCTGCCATCCTAGCTACGTAGAATTGTGTAGATAACTCTATGTCATTGTAAATATTAATATAATTCACAGGCTTGTTTTACAAATGTAAAGAGAACTATGTGTTATGATGACACTATATGTTGTACTGAGCTTCAAAAATGTAACCACAGTGCACCCCATTGGAAGAACGCTGATAAGTAAAGCACTGTATGACTGTTTGATCTCAAGCTCGGAGACAGGATGTCTGGACTAAGGAATTCTTTCTATTGTCTTAGGACAAGAGTTAATTACTAGATTTTATATATAAAATGTCTTTTATTGCTGTGGCTTCCTGCAGGTGCAGATTACAAAAATAAATATAAATTTTAAGTGCTGTGAGCCTGGGAAACTAAATCAGAACTGTTAAGAATTATGCAATCTGAAATGACTCAGCAGTACTGTGTTATCAATTTAAGGACAGAAAGAAAGGAGAGCATTTTAGAATTTGTCTAAAGCTGACAACAACTCTCCAGGCACTTGCTTTGGTTTGTATGTAATTATTTATTTAGAACTTAGTATCTGTCTTAGAGCTAGATACAAATATAACCAGATTAGCCTAGCTGTTTTTCTATATTTATATCAGACTATCCTACAATATTGTTTTAAAAGTTTCCAGTGATCTCTGAACTCTTGATTAGCACTGTGTTGAATTGGTGAGATTTTTCTTGTGCTTTTATTATTTATTATTAAATATTTTAAACCTTTCAGCTGTGGCTGTTTTCTGTGGAGGTAATTTAAGCTCTCAGAGTACATTGCATGTATTTGGGGATACAGTCCAAGCCACTTCAGTAGTCTTGCTGCTTAGTCACACTTACTATTTGGATAACAGTAATATTACACAGTGAAATTGGTCACCCTTTGGGAAGGGCTTTATAGTAGCTGATCAGAGTAGTTGGTGGCAGTGATTACTACCTTATAGCCTGGCAGGAGGTAGCATAACTGGAGAACCTGTGCCAGCCTTCTCCAGGAGTGTCTGTGTGTTTGTATATAAACCAAATCTCAAAATGTGTATGTGTCAGCTACTTGGGCACAAAGCACTGCTTGGACAGAGAGGGTACTGGAGATTTTGGCTTGAGTACTCGGCTGAGATCTAAACCCTATAGCTGTGCCAGTGAGGAGTCTTATTAGGGACCTAGAGAGAAAGCGAGAAACCAGCCCCAGACTGAATGTGATCCCTGTGTGCTCTTAAGGGACATTGTACTTTACTGTGTGTGTACCTATCCTTCCCAATGTGCACGCTCTTCACTGGTGCTAGTGATGTGGATTGAGGCTCCTTGATTACTAGGCCAGTGCATGGTCGTCACACTCCTGCTGACCAATAGTGCTCATTAGTTGTATCTGAAGGGCCCAAGAATATCTCCGACCAAGCTCTGCTATGAGTTCTGCAGAATTTTTCCTGCAAAGTCTCCATCTTCTTCTGTTGTGGGCTTTTACCGTATCCATGCCTGTTCCACACCTCATATATGTTTCTTGTCCCAGACTTACTATTAACTTTATTATCCATATTATTATCTGACTATTTATCATGCAATCCTCCCTATTTGCCAGACTCCACATCCTTCTCTTATGACTGGGTCCAGTCTTGGTATTCACATCTGCATCCCAATCATGTTTATCTTCCTTAGCATTTGGAGAAGCTGGCTTCTCAATGATCAGCATCTTTCTAGGTGGTGTTATCTACATGGGAGATGGTATCTGCCTTTTTTTCCTGACTAGGGCCCACTCCATTTCCTTCTCTGATAATTGGTCCTCCAATTCCCCATTCTCTTGTAAAGCATACTGCTCCTTAACTTCCTCAGAAACTCCTCTACTTCTTCCACTTTCTATAAATAAAATCTTTTCCCCCTAGTCTCCACAATCAAACTTACTGGGTATAATAGAGTAGTCTGATATAAATCAGTCAATTCT